>NW_024713650.1:44551-155080 GCF_018991925.1 Homarus americanus | reverse complement strand
CGCCAAATAGGCTGGTGCCGGCCCTGGATTCCAACATCACTGAAGATGCTGGCAAACCAGAAGTATCTGCAGTTCAATGAAAGATCATAAGTGAGTTAGGAAACTTGCATCATTAGAGGTTACCTTATCACAGCCACTGAGCAAAAGGATAGCAAAACCTTAGTTTGGTAGAAAATTTATTTATCAGTAAATAAATTCATTTCAAAATCATACACATTTATGGTTTACAAAACATTTTACAGGTAATCAAAAATTAGTTTTGCCTTAACCCTTTGGAGGGCAGCAGTACCCTTCAGGTATTTCACTCTGGTTAATGCCAGATGATCTTATTCAGCTGAGAGAAACCCCTGCCAAACAAAGGATTAGTCACTAAGCTTAAGAGATTGTTTCCTGGGTTCTTCAGATCTTTACACTAAGGTTTGATATTCATTTCAACTATTGCACGATAAGAATTCACAATTTTCCTTAAAAATACATGAGTAAGATTCATTTGTAACAATGGTTAGAGAAGTGTTTGATGTCATGAAACATATTCATCTAAATAAAAATATTTTTACTCATATTCAACACCTCTAGCTTAATAATGAGGACATATAACTTTTACCTAACAAAATTTAATTTATCTCTACCTTTTTATCCATATCTTTAACAAACTCTCACCCATTTTATTCCACAGCACCAGAACATTACCTATTTGTAATTTTACTCTAATTGTAATCATCCCATCTAATTTCTTCCTCTTGATACAGTACCTCTGGCTCATGTCCCATCATTTGTGATTACCAGCTGTCTGATCATTATAGTTATACAATACAGAAAATATATATATATATATATATATATATATATATATATATATATATATATATATATATATATATATATATATATATATATATATATATATATATATATATATATATATATATATATATATATTGTGTCCCTTTCTTTATACAGTACTCTCTCCATAACCATTCTACCTCATCTCCAGTAATAAAATTGTTCTAACATACCTTCCTCACCAGACATGCAGTTTTAGCATGAGGCTTCTTCATTACCGAACGCACACACGCACAGAGGTTTCTAAACATGGATCGTGTGCTTTCTTCTTGTTAAAAGTGAAATTTAATTACAAAACTATGAACTCCAAACAAATACTGCAGGAATACTTTTGTGACAAAATATGAGAATTAACATACGCTAAAAAGAAAAAATCCACTGATGTTTGTGACATATATGAGAATTATCATTGAAAAATAATTATATCACTGTGCAGTATAGAGAAACATTGCCTCATGAAAGTTCCTGAAACAATTAACAAAGCAAAGTTTCTCACAATTCCCAAAAAGGACTAGGAAAAAATAAATGATTCATCCAAAACTGCAAAAAGTACAAATCACTACTAATGGGGACAAATTAACATTACAAATAAAAAAAAAAACATCCACAATCTTTAAGTTAGAACATATTTTCACTATCAAAAATTTTATAAATTTTTTTGACAAATCTTAGCAGTACACCTACAGATGTAGGTGTATGCTTACAGAATACTGCATGACAATAAGTCATGAACTGACAATGACAGTAGCACTGAACAGTTTAACACTACTGTACTCAGTACAGTACCTGCATTATACATACCGGTACCAATGAAATTGCAAACACAAAACTGTGTGAAGTCATTGCTATCTCAAATTATATAACCAAAACAAGTGACTTCTGAAAAATTAATGTACAGGTGCTCCTCTACTTAAGAATGTTCAACTTACAAACTTTCAGATATACAAACATCATCACTGAGGGGGGGTTGCCTGCCAGAACAACTGTTTAATGTGGATGAGACTGGATTATTTTGAAGACAATTCCAGTTAGAACAAACATTACCTAAGAGGAGAAGAGTGAGCCAGGTTTTAAGGCTGTATTAAAGGGTATAGCTGTACTAAATATTCATAATATTTTCATTTTTTACAATATGTCTGGTATCTACAAGAGTAAAGTTGGACATACAAACAAGCCTCAGGAACGTAACATGTTCGTAAGTAGAGGAGCACCTGTATTGCAAAAATTCTCACCATAAGACAAGGAAATTAAAGAAACATTTCACAGGCAGGACAGAAAATACAAATACTTTATGTCCCCTCCTATTGATGATGGGCATAAATGAAGCCATGCAATTTATTAAATGGACCATATAAGACCTTGAATCTTCTCTTAATCAGTTATATACTGTATATACAAGTTCTCATCTGGAAAGTATTAAGCTGCATGAAAAAAATATAGACTACTCTGGCTACAAGTGTTACGTCACAGATCTATATAGATATAAAAATACAATACAGGGTACAGTATAAAGGAAAACTAGTCTAAGTCATTTAAAACATACAGTATTTTGGGGACTTTTACCCCTCTCGCACATGGTGATACGATCCGCGTCATATCCACGATAAAACCAACTTCAAGGCAACGCAAATCCAGTCACCAAACTTTAAAAAATTTGCCAAAATTTAAGTTTTCAACAGAATTGCGTCAAATTTTGATGTGTCATAATAGCACGTAAGTTCTATCAAATAAACTAATTGGCAACTCTCGAGGCAAATAGGAAGGGAAGACTGGAATGATAAATATGCAGCATAATCTCAGCAATCAGACCATGAGTGTGAGCCGTGTCCAATTAAATTTCCATAACTCCTGGATGAAAGTGCTTACCCTACTCCCTCAAATAATTTATTTTTAGTGTTAGAGAAGTGAAGTGATGATTGTGGGATGTAATATTTTTTTTCCATATTTACAGCTAAGTGTTTAGTTTTCAAAAGCCGTTACCGTATCAGGCTATAAAACTTCGTTATAGTGACAAAGTCTTGAAAAAAAAAGTCTCTGAAAGAGGTTGAGTTTCTTGCCTAACATGAACTTTATCAGTACCATTCTCTTTGTTATAGTGTTGGCTACAGAATGCAATATAATTTATATTGATATAAAACATAGGCACAAAAATAATCGAAAAAAACAAAAAGCTTTTTACCATTTGAATCATTTTTTTTCTCAAAAACTATTGGTCAGATCAGAAATCTGATTACTGTGTTGGAAAGCTCATAAAATTCTGCTTCTAGCAATTTATAGTACAATACTTAAAAGCTCACTCAGACAATATTGAACTAGGAGGTTGGGAACACATTGGTGTTTTTTTTCCATGTTTATTATAAGTGACGAAAAATAGCTATACAGTATGCTGTACTGTACTTGTATTATTATTATTTTTTCTATGGTGCAGAGCAATCAGGTATGAAGCCAAAGATACTGTATATGGTTTATGCCAATACAAATATTATATACTGTACAGTATATATATATATATATATACGTATACGTATATTTTTTGGTTATCGATAAAGCAAAAAAAAAATATTCACTGTGCACTGTCTCGCCTGCCCTTGGGGCCTCAGAGATGTGATCTTGGAACTGGAAAACTTAAAACTTATCTCATGTGCGAGAGGGTTAAGATGTAAAGATTCCCCATTACAGGTACCTCATTACCATTGGGTACTTTAAGCATCATGCTTGAGATCAATTTCTTCAAACTTATCACTGACTGATGTCCAATCATTGCTACTATTGCCAGTGTTAAGACTGGCCCCACCAGTTGCTTCTGTTGCTGTGTACACACGCCGCCGTTTATCAAAGTAGTCCCCCATCACTAATCGCAACTGCTTGAAGTCAACCCAAACTGATTTCATAATTGAAAATATATGGTATAAATTTTTAACAATAAAAGGAGATACAGAAAGTGATATGCCTGCCAAAAGGTATATTCGAATGACAAAGTAGGTGAAGTTAATAAGCCACAAATGGCACATTTTGTATGTAATTGAAGAGACTAAGCATAATGGACTATGACCATAATTACTGCGACTTAATTTAACTAAAGCTATGGCTGGAAAAATAAAATTCATAGAAGAAAATGCAATCACTGCATTTTCCAAGTGCAAAGGTAACACTAATTTAGATTCTGGCTGGATAATTAGGGAGAGGAAAGTAACTGAATCTAAAATCTCAAAAGCTGTTCCATGAGAGAGAGATTGTATGTAGCGCTTACGTTCACTGTTGGCCTCTGTCATAGTCTGACCTTCAACAAGGAGGGCAAAGATCACAAAAGTTAATGATAGTACAATTTTCAACAGCTGAGGACTTAGTGCATCACTTGTACTTATCTTATTGGGTATTTCAGACTTAAAAATAATAACAACTTTAGCAACCAATAAACCAGAATATGCTAACCAGACAAAAACTGGCAAAGAATACAGTCCCAGCATCTTCACGTGTATCGGAACTTTACCTCTACGGTGGCCTGCGTCACTTCTCTTGGGATTCTCTTTTGAGGATCTCTCATGTTTACAACTCTTATAACCACTTGACATTGCAGCAACAAAGGCAAATATCAAAAGAAAGTCTGGTATGAGCCAAAAGTAGTTTTTAATGGCAGTGTGATCATTGCTGAGGATGTAGACATCGAGAAGAATACCCTGAGTCACAACCAACAAAAGTACGACCCCAGTCAGGAATGTGTGGTACAACAACTCCCTTGTCAGCGTGAAAGGGCACACACCCCCTGCCATTTCTGAAAGTTGCAATTGTTTAGTGTCAATTAATTAAATTATTTACTGTATGTTTTAAAGCCTTATAAAAATAACTGGTAATGTGACAATACTTCCTTATACATTCTTGCCTTCATAATCTATACTGAAATTATACTGTACAACATTAATAAAATAAAACATCAGCACTTAAGAAACTAGCTACCTGTATCTATGGTACCCCTATACGGGTATAGGGTGATTTTGTTATTCGAGAGCGCTAAATAATTCCATACACCAAAAACTATATATCAGTTATGAACCTAATATTTTCTGTAAATATAACTTAATATTACAGAAAGACGTGACATGATCCTGAAAGTTATCAGGTATCATGTGATTTATCACATGACCCATCAGTGGCATTTAATGGTTTTTACTCAGTCACGGCATGGCGCTCAGTGTTTGTTGGTCGTGTTTGTGTGTTGTGAGCGCCATGCCGTGACTGAGTAAAAACCATTAAATGCCACTGATGGGTCATGTGATAAATCACATGATACCTGATAACTTTCAGGATCATGTCACGTCTTTCTGTAATATTAAGTTATATTTACAGAAAATATTAGGTTCATAACTGATATATAGTTTTTGGTGTATGGAATTATTTAGCGCTCTCGAATAAAAAAATCAACCTGTACAAAAGATGACATGTGAATCAAGCTTGTACAATACTGTACTGTATTCCTTCCCTCAGTTATGTTGTATCCATCATGAAATACTGTACAATACTGGCAATATGTCAAATAACTTTAAATGGAGTCAGTAGCTAGTAGTAAGGGCCAATTGCAAGAACGGTTATGGGGTGTACGGCGCCATTTACGATGACCTTCTTGCCCTGGTCTTTTTTCAGCAATATCGCCTTTAACACATGGAATTCTGCACTTTTCAAAGATTTGGAGGAGTCTCGAAACAAGTTTCCTGGTGATAGTGCTGTACTCAAAATATCAAAACTTCGAGATCTCTCCAGAGTTTCAAAAGAGTGGTACAACTGAAACAAGATCAGGGCAAGAAGGTCATCGTAAATGGCGTCGTACACCCCACGACTGTTCTTGCAATTGGCCCTAAGTTAGGTCAGCAAACTGGCAATATACAACATTTAATATATAGTGCACTCATAATACTGGCAGAAGGAGAGTTTCCAAGAAGATTTAAAGCAGAAGGTCTCACATATAAATAGCATGTACCAATATGTGCCAATCAAAGATGGAAGAGATATGAGAAGATTGAAAGCATAGTACAGTATCTCCCTCTTAATGGGAATACAAATTACATACTAGAAATGGAGATCTTAGTAAACTACCCCTTGTGTATGCCCTGAAATTTTCATCTTATCAAACAGAGCAAACAATAACTAGGACCTGTGTAAATAACACCCATTTGAAAGCAGAAGGCGCTATTGCTAATTGCCACTGCATTCTGGGAACTCTGCTGTATGCAGAGCAAGATCATGTATAAGGCCAGAAGTAAAAAAAAAAAAAGTCTCCAGTCACATAATCAAGGCTGTACACTTTATAAATTTAATGTTAATCAATGAGGATTTTTTAAAAGTGTTCTATAAACCCAAAAATCTAGAGATTACTTTTAATATTTTATTTGGTTAACACCAGACAATTTTATTCAATACAGGGAAAGCCCTAGTGCCCAATGGGTTAATAATGCATACTATTGGTTCCAAAAAAATTAAAGAAAAGCAACATCACCCTAAAACTGTACAATACACTAGAAGACAACAAGGCATGAGCACGTGCTTTAAAATTCAATGGAAATCACTGATGTGATGTCAGGCAAGAAATAATTTTTAAAATGACCAAAAGGAGCCAATATGACCATAAAATTATAAGAACATAACATACCGGCATAACTAAGGTACCAGTATGTGTTTTTGAATTCTGAAATGAACTGAAGATATTAAGAATCCCCTCAAAACATCCACAAGGAGGGAATCAGTCAGCCAGAACAAAAGATGAGAAAGAGGCAATAGCAAAGTGCACAGGAAGCTGAAGATTAGCTTTTTATTGGTATGCCAGATAAGGTTCAAGGTAAGAAGCTTTAATCAGGATTTTATCAAATACTGTACTGCAACTAAAGTGGATATATTTCAATGATACATAGCCATCATAAACTCCAACTGTTCTAATACATGTTCTGTGTCACTTCAGTTCAACTAATACAAGAGTACAGTACCCTCTGCATAAAGCAGCTGTGATAATATAAATTCCCTCTAAAATTACAGTACAGGTATTTAAATTTGTCCTAGGCTCACCCATTCATACTATGATTTATCTGAGACAAGATGAAACAACCTACTTAATCTAACCTAATCTACCTAAGCTAACCTAGGATAGGTAAGTTAGGTAGGTTGGGCTTGTTCGCCTTATCTCAATTACTGGTAAATTATATAATGTATGAGTAGCTGGTATGTCATCATTTATGTGTACAATGCTATTCAGGAAAATATTCATTATACCTACTTGTAGTGACAGCTGGGGGATCGCAACTTACTTCTGTCCATGTGCATATCATGTAAAGCAATGAAAATAAATCTTTATTTTATATAAATTTAATGTTATTGTCTTTATTTTGTATAGATTTATAGTTTTTATGTCTATTTATAGATTATTTGAGTTATTTAGACATTATTTAATCATTATAGCATCAGGATATACAATAAAACTTATTTGGCTCATCAGGGTCTCAGGAACGGAAAAGAATTTTCCCCATAAGTTATTAATATCAATATATGATCAACCATTCAATGATGGCTTTTTGAGGTCCCTATCCCCATCATCACCTGTATATCATTTGTAGCCACCAACCGAATCTTGGAAATTTTATCTTTGCAATCAATAGTTTAGACAACTATGATGTTTCCCTCGGAAACAACTTAGAACCGAGATATTTAATAGGCTGGGGGTACAATTAGGAAGTAAAGTGAGGTTAGACAGGTTTGGTTGGAGCTATCAACCATGTATTACTAATTAAGTTATCCTAACCAACCAAAACTACCTAACCTTACCAAATTTCCTAAACGTACCCCAGCATATTAAATATCTCGGTTCCAGGTTGTTTACGAGGGAAATATCATAGAAGAAAAGTGTCTTAGAATTGTCTAAGCTATTGATTGCAATGATAACATTATCATTAAACACAAAAAAATACCCATTATATCTAATTAAGGTCTACAGTGGTCCCTCGGTTAACGAGCACAATCTGTTCTAGAAGGTTGCTCGATAACCGTAAAACTCGTTAACCGAAACCATTGTTTCAATGGTTTTTTGAGTAATTGGTTCCAGCTCACCGAAAATTGCCTAAATTCAACAAAAAATGTAGAAAAGTACACTTACTTTGAGGTGTGTATGTAGAAGGCTCCAGGATGATGATGATGATGGGAATTAGAATGGGGGTGGAGGAGAAGGGAGACGAGAAGGCATTGGGGTGGAAGAGAAGTCACCCTATGGCACCATTTCATCCATAAAATTTTAGTTCTCTTGGTGTAATTCAAGATTATTTTCTTTAAATCAACACTGCACTGCATTATATATTGTCAATATGTAAAATAAATTTCAAAATGACCAATAATTTGCTTGCAAACACAGAAAAAAAAGAGTTTAATTGAAGAGAGTCTCAAGCAAGATGTTACCTCCACTGAAAAGACACAAAGACTAACGCCTGTATGGTGCGTTGAGAGGCTGGATGGCGCGCATAAAACTAGTCACTTTACCTTCAATTACGTTCAATAATTGGTAAAATGACTAAAAAATTTAATATTAAACTTTTAAAATTATTGAATACTAGTATAAACTTCTTGATATTTACTAAAATAATAAGGAATTTAAGCCCTAGAACCAATTACTGTATTGGCGCACTAATACTACAGCTGGTTGACCGCCAAGTGCAAGCGAAACTTGTTGAGGTCGCCTCATAAGAAACTCGTTAACCGAGGGATTGCTGTACAGTGGTCCTTCGGTTAACGAGCACAATTCGTTCCAGAAGGTTGCTCATTAACCGAAAAATTTGTTAACCGAAACCATTGTTTCAATGGATTTTTGGGTAATTGATTCCAGCTCACCGAAAATTACAAACAAACTAAAAATAAATGCAATAAAGTACACTTACTTTGAGGTGTGCATGTAGAAGGCTCCTGGTTGATGATGATGATGATGATGATGGGAATTAGAAGTGGGGGTGGAGGAGAAGGGAAAAGAGAAGGCAGTGGGGGTGGAAGAGAAGTCACCCCATGCTGCCATTTCACCCATAAAATTTTAGTTCACTTGGTGTAATTCAAAATTATTTTCTTCAAATCAACACTGCACTGCACTATATATTATCAATATGTAAAATATATTTCAAAATGACCAATAATTTGACTGGAAACAGAAAAAAAGAGTTTATGTTGAAGAGTCTCAAACAAGATGTTCCTTCCTCTGAGCTGGTAAACAAACTGACGCCAAGCTTGGTGTGTTGAGAGGCTGTTTGGCGCGCAAAAAAAAAAGTTTCCTGTACTTAAATTATGTTCAATAATTGTTAAAATTACTAAAAAAATTAATATAAAACTTTTAAAATTATTGAATAGTACAACCTTCTTGATATTTACTAAAATGGTAAGGAATTTAAGCCCTAAAACCGATTACTGTATTGGCGGACTAATACTACAGCTGGTGGGCAGCTAAATTGCAGGCGAAACTTGTTGAGGTCGGCTCGTAAGAAACTCGTTAACCGAGGGATTGCTTGTTAACCGAAGTGAAGAATCTTATGGAAGGTAATTCGTTAACCGAAATTTCGTTAACCGAGGGATCACAGTACTATAAATCGACTGAAAAAAGTCGTTTGATATCGTTCATTTTTTCACAGATGTTCTGATCATTATATTAAGTATTCTAAAAGAGGCGACATTTAATAGAACCTGACCTAACCAAACAAAGAAACCTGCCTATACATTACCTAACTTCCTAGTCGGGGGACGGAGAATTCCAAGAAACTTTTCTCAGTACCCAGAAAAATTCCAGGGATGGGGGATATTTTCAGGGTTGAGAGAGTTGTCTCGTTACCTGGAAATCTCTCATTCGTGGAAGGGCTCTGCAACAAGTGTTCCAGCTCATGGATATTTCTCTTGTATAATGATAAGGCATTATTTTAATTTAGAATAGTGTGCCCAAAAGTTATAAACTATTGAAAAATTTAGATCTCACTATTCTGAGCATCTTGAACCCCATATATACATGGCGGAAATGGATAATAGTGACACAATTGAATTTAATTGATTTTACGTAGTTTTCAGCCTTCGTTTCTGTGGAGATGTTAACGGCACATCACGTATGCGCAATATTGACTGATGTCATCCAGTCGTGACCAATGATGTATCGATATGATCACGCAAATTTTTTTTTACCAACTCACATTTGATTTTTTTCAAAGGAAGCAGCCTGGATAATTTCATTGACCAGTCTCACAATGGCAGTGGTGGAGGTTGGTTGTCATTTGTGCTCCTACAATTATTTCAAGTTTATTGCAGAGTTTTATGAGAAAGACGAACATTTTATCCAATTCTTACGTATCCCTGGTCCTTCCACATCTAACTAAGGTATTGTACTTTCGGACATGGCGCCCCCCAAAGCTTTTAACTACTGACACATTTAGGTTAGTCTAAGCTAGGCCTACCGGGGGTCCGGGGGTGGAGCCCCCGGCTAGGGGTTAGGTTAGATGACTCGTTTTCGTTTTCTCCCCACCCAAAAACCCCAATTTCCCTGGGTCTCCCCTATTATTGTGGGGCAAAAACGAGCAATTTCCGCCAAAAATGACGGTTAGATTCGTTTAAATACATCAAAATTAACTGGAAAATCATATTGGCCAACCCCTAATGAGTTATGACCTAAAGTAAAAATTTACCAATGATAAGAATGTGACAAAAAAAATTAAATTGAACAGCTCCTTCTGGTGGTAGTGCTGTTCTTAGAAACTACCAAAGTTGCTCCTAACATGAGTAACCTAACCTATACACCATTACCCATGATTTAGTCTGAATTTTTACCAACGTTTGTTTTCCGACAATATTACTTACTGTACATATCTTTTCTCAAGTGTATACAGTCTACCACCACACACAAAACTTAAACACAATTACTTATGTATACACTTACTAAAAGAGTTAACAGCTTTACATATGTTGTATATGAACAGGAAGCTTCAATAATTAATCTGTTGCCTTCTTTTACCCAACACACATCCTGATTACTGTCACGATTTCATTCAAATACCTACAAACTGTTTCCTGTCCGCACACACCTACATGAACTCCTTATGTTATAAACTGAGTAGTACAAGCATCAAATACATCTTTCAGTTGTTAAGGGTGGACACACCTACCTGTTGCTTCTTCGTCTTCCTCCCATTAAAACAACATTACACCAACTCTTAAAGCCCGGTTGTGTTATCAAGTTTTCTGCCTTGAATTAATTATATCACCCAAATATAGTTATCTGAAACAAATAAAACGTATTTTATACTATTCAAATTCCTTACTTCATCGAATAATAGAAAGTAAATATATAAAATTTTATCTTTAAGTAATATATAATCCATTAATATAACCCGAATAACTGGTATAAGTTAAAAAGCTACCAGATTGCACCAGTTGAACACTTCAGTTACCGTATGACAGTGGCAGCAAATGTCAAATGTTTATGTAACAAAAAAATATAAATTCCTTAGCACATGGAAGGAATTCAGTATATATTTCAATCCCCCCCCCCTTTGTTCTTGATGACTTTGCTCATGAGCCAGCATATATATATATATATATATATATATATATATATATATATATACAGTATATATATATATATATATCACGTTTGCCGTTTGTTTTCCAGGAAGACCTTTTAACAGGAAACTACATTTTATTTTCGGAAAACACTTCAAGGCCGTGCTTTGTTAACTTCGTGCTTCAGTGATCCATGATGTATTTTTCGTATTCTGAAATCTTCCTGGAATTCAGGAGTGAATAATGAATATGCGTACAGTATTACAGAATGACTTGCGTTGCTTAATTTCTGCCATACATTAAATGCAGACTAATTGGCAGTTAAATAACGATTACTGTACTTTGCTTATCAGTTTTACATGATGCGGAGGGTGTAGTTATTCCCTTCTAAATATACTGTAGGTGTTATCTTGGCCACTATCCAGAGAGCTGCTGCGTCACCTCACTAGCCAACAGCCATGAGTCCCCATGAGCAAACAACACACCCCCGGCGACGTGCTGTGGAATGTCTCGTTGCTACATTAATTTTGAGACTTGTCATTATCAATATCTGTAATCGGTAGCGTCGCTGTATTTAATGAGATTTGGATGAACTGTCTGCAGATGCCACTTCAACTTGTTTTCCTTAGTTGATTCATTTGGTATTGTAGTGGATTCCTCCCCTACAAGCGCCGTTTGTCGCTGAATAGCCGACCTTCTTCGAATTCCCCAGTTCCCCAGCGTACGCCTCGTGGTCTAGGGCGGTAACCAGCGCCGCCTAACAAAGCGGAGGTCAACTATCAAGCCACGCCTACCCCCGCTATATAAGACCTCACGTGGCCGTGACCGCCCTCTTTCTTCCTACAGCCACCAGCAAGCAACACCTCCTCCGCTCCTGTCTGGTGGCCCTCGCTCCCGCCGGCGACAAAGCGCGTCCCACAAGCTGCGTGTCCTCCTCTGAGCACCCTCACCAACCAGCTCTCTCTACTCCACGCTTGGACACACGCTGCCACTCCCCAGCACCAAGCTGCATTGTACATCCAATACAACATGTAAACAGAGAGCACATTGTGAGTTTCCTTTCTCCAACCCATCCTGAGTGTGAACCAATATCTCATAACCCCACACTATAACTTACATACAATACATTGAAGACACTGTAGGGAGACCTAAGCCAGAGTATATGACCGTCTCCCACAACAATGATGCCAAAGATCACAAATGTGGTAATGCTGAGTAGAGTGGTAGATTACTACAGGTACTGATATCCGTGTAATGGCCGAAACTGCAATACCAACCATTGTTTCAACCACCCACACCCACTTTTACTTTTATTTTCACAACTGATTGACTCGTTAGCAGCTTGGGCGATCAGTCACGTCTCTGTTACTTTTCCTTTTCTTTTATCCTCTTCACCTACCACCACCTACATCCTAGACATTCAGAGAACGACCTTGAAGCAAACACAATTAACGTAAAAGTCGTGATCTGTGTCGGTTAAAAAAACACACAAAGAAGCAATGGTAGGCTGTAGTGAGTCAAATTTTAAGTTATGAAAGGGATTGGAAGATTATTAAATAAACCGAGTCATTTAACATCATTTATATTAATAAGATTAATAGGTGTTGATTAATATAGTTCATTAGGTACATAATATTGTGGGGTTATGAGATATTGGTTCACACTGAGGATGGGTTGGAGAAAGGAAACTCACAATGTGCTCTCTGTATACATGTTGTATTGGATGTGCAATGCAGCTGAGGAGTGGCAGCGTGTGTCCAAGCGTGGAGTAGAGAGAGCTGGTTGGTGAGAATGCTCAGAGGAGGACACGCAGCTTGTGGGACACCATAGTCGCCGGCGAGAGCGGGAGCCGCAAGGCAGGAGCAGAGGAGGAGGTGTTGCTTGCTGCGGCTGAGCTAGAAGAGGTAAGTAGGTCACGGTGATGTGAGGTCTTATATAGCGGAGGTAGGCGAGGCTTGATAGTTGACCTCCGCCATTGTTAGGCGGCACTGGTTGCCGACCTAGACCACAAGGCGTAAGCTGGGGAATTCGAAGAGGATCGGCTAGTCAGCGACAAACGGCGGTTGTAGGGGAAGAATCCACTACAACGTCTCTGTTACGCACTGTTGACAAGTACTGGGCACGCACCGGCTCCTGAATGTACCTGAACCCGCTCCATTGTTGGTTAAGTCTGGTCTTGAAAGAACTCACACTCGGTGCCGTCACAACACTTTCTGGTAGATTGTTCCAAGAGTTCACAACTCTCACTCCGAAAAAGTCTGCCCTCACAGTTTTCTGGACTTACTGCTTCTTCAATCTTGAGTTGTGACCCCTTGTGGGGCGACCGTCCACCATCTCCAAGTAAGAGGATGCACCTGGGGCGTACCAACGGTAAGGAGGCGTATCATACGTCTCAGATGCATCCTCTTACACTTCGTGACATTGAATCTCAGCAGCCATTTCTTCGACCATTCTTGGAGCTCACAGAGATCCTTCTGCAGCTTTTCACAGTCAGCTTGGAATAAAAAAGAATACCACATCACCCACCCTACCATCACTGCCACACCCCCACCAACATACCAACACCTCTACTACTACACTGCCACCCGCACTCCCACCACTGCCCCCACTACCAACACACCACCACCACTGCCACCACACCATCACTACCACAGTCACCACACCACCATCACAGCACGACCACCACTACCACTACCACACCGCCACCCCACCATTACACTGCCACCACACCACCACCACTACCACACTGCCACCACACCACCACCACTACCACACTGCCACCACACCACCATAGCACAACCACCACCACCACCACTACCACCACCCACCTTACCACTACCACCCACCCTCACCACCACACTGCCACTCCCACCAGCACCGCAACCTCCTTACAGTCAAGATAGTGGAGTTAGTTTCAGCACAACCCCAATGCCTCTCTCAAACAGTATATCTACTTTTGTGCAGGTTCTCTTCTGGGAGACTTCAATTGCATCAAGAACTGGACTCTACAGCCATCGTGGGGGGATTAGGTATGATTTAGGGTGTTTAATCTTCAGGTAATATAAGCTGGGGAAGGGGGGCTGATCTCCAGGTTGATATGTAGATCAAACTTACAGAATTTCTTTCATAGCCATATAGCCAACCCAACATGAATTGTGGTGTAATGCTGTACAAGTTCTCACAATATGTATGTAGGATGGTGTGTGCATGTAAATGAGTAAAAATAAATGAAGGTTACATATACCTACCCAAAAATATAAGTTGAAAAAACCTTAACACCTCACAGCTTGGCCCAGTAGCCCGGTGGTTACAATGATGAGCTAACCTAGCTACAATGACATGATTAATCACTGTTAAGCACTAATCTATCAGTAAACACTATTAATAACAGTAAATCCAGTGAAATATGGCAGGGAGCAAGGAGAGCTACAACTGCTCCCATTACCAGTACGTATGGTAGAAAAACATATTTTCTAGTCTACTATGAAAATGATAAGGGCTCAGTGATAAACAAATTATATAAACTATTCATTTTCCTATAATAATATAATAGAAAACATTGTATCATTACTAGAGTAAATGAATTAATATTCCCACCCAAAAAAAATGACAACTGTTATAAAGAAATAGATTAACACTCACCATTCCATGCTGGCTGTTTGTGTAGTGCCCATTTTCCTCTCTCCTGCCACTGATGAATATGATGATGATGATAAGGCAGAGGAGTGCGGAGGGAGGTCAGAGCTGGGAGCGGCAGGAGGAGGGTCGTCCAAGTCGAAATCAGAGTCAGGAGGAGGAGGTACACGAACAGGAGGTTGTGGCTCTCTTGCAAGTGTAGAAGGTATAGGGCTTGGAGTGGACGAAGGCAAGAACAACATGGAGATTGGACAACCTGGCATTTGAGTTTATTTAGTATTTCCTTATAAGGAGTCAGGAGCTGCACCATCCCTCTCTTGAAATTGACTGATCTCTCGATAGTAGGATCGACATCGAAAAACATGTCCACGAGTGCCCTACTAGCCAGCAAGCACCTGTTGAGGCTCGTGACAGTTAAGGTGGGCACCTCCTCCACTTCACCTTCTTCTTCTTCCTCTTCATCGTCACGACGCTGCTCCTCGACAAGCTTGGCCAGCTCTTCCCCAACATGACCCAGGAGCTCCTCTTGCACCTCCCACTTGACGGGCAAGCTGGACGATGTATTGCATATCCTGGTCAACTGTGGAGAAGCCAGCAAAGTCATTCACCACCTCTGGCCACAAGGCCCTCCAGTAGGAGTTAACACAGAGGGCTGTCAGGTCATCATGGCACTGCTGGATGAAGGAGATGCAGTCTGCAATGGAGAACTTCTTCCACATTTCCCGCGTTGACTCGGCACCATCCCATGTGTCCTAATCCAAGACCTGCTGAAGGTATGGGTCATGTACTTGGCCTTGAAGACAGCAATGCCTCCCTGGTTGAGTGGTTGGAGCAATGATGTTGTGGTTTTGGGCAGAAAGATCACTTCAACATTTTTGTTGCAACCTTGAGGGCCTCGGGGTGACCAGGGCAGTTGTCGATCATGAGAAGGACCTTTAACTCCAGACACTCTCCTGCAGGTAATCCTTGACTTCCCTCAAAAAACAGTTGTGAAACCAGTCAGTCAACAACACTGCCGTCATCCAGGCTTTCTTTTTGTGGTGGTAGAAAACTGGGAGAAGGTGCATGCCTTTGTTCTTGAGTGCACGCAGACACTAGGCACGGTACAGCAACATGGACATCATGTGTCCTGTAGCATTGCCACATAGCAAGAGAGAGACACGATCTTTGGCCACCTCGAAGCCCGGTACACTCTTTTCTTCCTTGGAAATGAACGTCCTGGCTGGCATCTTCTTCTACCACAAGCCAGTTTCATCAGCATTAAAAACCTGCTCCGGCTTGTAGCCCTTCTCCCGTATAATCTCAGCGAAGAATACAGGATGCTCCCTTGCTGCTACATCATCCACTGAGGCTGACTCACCAGTGATCCTCAAGTTGTGCAGGTTGTAGAGCTTCTTGAAATACTCAAACCACCCCTTATTGGCATTAAATCCTTTGTTTGTGGTATCACCAGAACCACCAGCACTAGCACCACCTTCCTCAGCACGGAATCGGTCATACAGGACCTTGGCTTTGTCACGGATAAACTTCTGGCTGAGAAGGATGTGGCGGCAGTCAAAGTCCTCAATCCAGATGTTAAGAGCTTTCGCCATCTTCACCATAGCTGTATCCCTCACATTAGTGGCTAGCTTGGAAGAAGAAAGGGCACTTAGGGCAACGGCATTATGAATATCCTTCTCCTTCTTCTTAGTGTAACGGACAGTTGATTCGTTGATGCCATACTCCCGGTCACACGCAGCAAAGCTTTGGCCACTCCTAAGTTTGTCCAGCAGTTGTATCTTCTCCACTAGGGTCGTGACCTTCTTTATCTCTTCACTTGTTTGGGCGCCTTCCCACAGCTGGATGAGGGCATTTGGGAGCCATCACAAGCACGAAGAGCACAGTTGCTATGAGAGCAGAGTAGCACACGCACGAGAAGGAAAAGTGTTTATCTCGGACTGAGGAGGATCAAGTGGGAGCACTCGTGGGCCAGCCTCCTGGGACAAAACTCACGCGCTGCCCCGTACCAGCTGGCAACTTTAAAACTATCCGCAGACATTCTTGGGTACATCCAGATTGTGATCCGCGAAATGAAAAACCGCGAATTATACAGGCATGCTGTATAAACATATAGATGTACTGTACAAGCAAAGTTTATTTATATTTATGACAATATTTAATGATGACCTTAGAAGGTACCAACACATAGGTCTAGCTACAGGTATACTGTAGAGGTATACAAGTAGTTCTTAATGTGTTTATGGGTTCACGTCAGAATTGCCTGGCTATCAGGCTATTCAACCGATGACAACATAATAGCCACAGCATATTTAATAAGTGCTGAAGACATGTTGTGGTAAGCATGAAGACATTGTGAGGGATGGTGTGGGCAATCAGCTGTTTTATTTTAAGATATGTTTTATTAACCTGGCACCAAATGAACCTAAATAATATGGGAATTATGGTGAAATTCCATACTGTTGTTACAGTATAAAGGGAGTGCGGAAGGTGTGATGTTTTCTCAATCTAACTAGCATTCCCAACCTCCTCTTCTGCCACTCCCTCTCCCCAGTTATGCACCCAGATATTTTTCTTTTTCACTCCATTATTTTACATGCTTAGGGGATGTGCATTGTGGAGATCTAACTACGTGACTGAGTGCAAAATGGCACCTTACGGGATGCTTCACCCAGCTTCCTTATGCCTATTCTGCAGATCTCTTCCACAGTATTCGAGGTCTGTAACAACAGATGCTCAACTGCAAACCGAAAATGGACTTAAGGGAGAGTATCCACAAAGTCAGAAGTCCAGGTTATGTTATGTTATTCAATATATGAAAATCCACTTAATGAATGGTTTTCAAGGAACCTAACCCATTTGTATAACGAGGGATACTTGTCATCATAAGCAATAAGCATATGACTCATTTGAACAGATAGGGAGTATGGTGACAAAAGGAAACACAATTAGATGTTAGATATTTTACTCTTGACCTGTGTTTCTACCTTACAGTTTTCCTCAGAAGAGTAAATGACACAGTGAGATCACCCGCTACTTATACAAATCTCTTGACTCCAGAAATGGGGCAGAGCTACATCGGGTCCTCTCATTCATGACACTCCTATCACGTGCTCAAGAGTAAAATTTCCATTATCCGCTTGTGTTTCCCTTGCTACCAAACACTCATAAGTATGTTTCTGTTGTTCTTTATTTTAGGTAATACATTACTGTAATACATGTATATCAAAAGTTTTGTGTACAGTGTACTGTAGTAAGAACTGTATCTGGAATAATGTTGGGGATCCCACCAATCTACTAAAATTTCCTTACATGTAATGATCACTTGTAAACCTAGGCATGCCTTGAGTACTTAGTCATGTTCCTGTGATATTGTTTACTGAATCACGTCATGTGGTTAGTTGCATAAATGTATCATGCGATGATTAAGTACATGCACAGCACCAGAAGATGATCATTCTGGTGAACCTGCAGATGTACCTACAGTACAGTATAAGCACCTTGGTGGCTCAGAAGAGGAGCAGCAGGTATCCAGCTGTCAGTAGGTCTTGTCCTGTTATGGGCTGCCTTGCTTGGAAATATGCTGACTAAGAGACTTTAGTTAGTTGCATGATATTATATACTGTACAGTACATGATTAAATATATTTTTATAAGAACCCATAATACAATAATACTGTCTACTTCTCCCCTCTTTTGCATACAAACCTGGTGGTCACTCTTATTATTATTATTATATAGATATTTATACAGTATTAAGTGCCTAGTGGCAGCTAAAGTAAATATATTGTAGGGCATGTTGGTCTACACCCGCCAGTCTAATCAGCTGTCATTTGTTCATCACACTTGTGTGTCCCAGCCATAACCTTTAATATACTCCTGTGAAGATGATAATACTTCAATCATATGTGTATCATTTCTAGATGATAATGTTGTGAGCACGAATCTGGTCAAAGTTTAGTGGGTTTCAGTGATACATACAGTGTATTATTATAAAGGTAACTTGTCATTGGGGGAAGGAAGTTCTCTTTTGATATACAGTTTGTGCTTTGTTTGATAGTTTGGTGCTGTTTGTCTGTTAACATTTTGGGCTTAATGATTTGAGGATAAAAACTCAGTCAAGGAGAGACACTAAGTGCTGTACTGTATATGTTACTCTCTTTTATTTATATTATTTTTAAACTGCAGTTATTAATCCACTGAATGCTCTTTCTGACTAACCAGCATTGAGAAATACTTTTATCTAGCCCTTACAGCTAATGTAGTCAGTGGCCAATTCTTTTTCACCCTTGTTTTTTAAGTACTGTACTATATGTACTAAACACTTGAAAATCTTCTTGTCAATAATCTGAATGTTATTATCATGGGATCATGTAAATTGGTGACTAACCCTGAGCTTAACTCTATTTATTCTTATATACACACACTATACAATAATTAATCATGTTAGAGAAAGAAGTGGTAGCAATGATCATACCTGTTTGTTGCATACCGTACATGTATATATGTACCAGATTCTCCTGCTATAACTGTTTTCTCCTGAGATTCCATAATCACTCTTTCCTGTGTACAACAATTGAGATTGTAGCTTATGTAACACTTACCATAATGAACTGCAGTTTTACTCACATGACCTTTTAATTACAACTGAATAAATAGTTCACAGTAGAAAAAATAATAACAATGTATAAAAAAGTTACAGAACAAATTCCTTTCAGTAATTTAGAGTACTGTATATACAAATGTCACGTACAGAATATCTTTGATGTGTGATATTTAAGATGACCCTATCAAATTGTCATGTGTTAAAAATCAATAACAACATGATTATAGCACATTTTTTTCCAAAAGTGTATGGAAAAAATGGAGATTTTTAAGTTCTTGTGCCTTGAGATAAAGTTTGAGACGTGCTATAACCTGAATTTAGTTAGTAAAGGAGGCTTAAAGGGTATGAATGTTGATTATGTAACCATAAAATACAAAAAAAAATCTATAATTGTGTGATATACAGTAGGTGAGATGTCAGCTGCCCAAGAATTCCTGGTCCTAACAGTTCTGAATTTGTGAGGTTGTGCTGTATGCTGTATGTGAGGAATAATCTTGATTTTCAGACAATCATATTGCAATAAAAAAAAAATGGAGATTACTACTTAAATTTATAGAAATATTTGTGACATGTACATACCTTGTGCTACTTCGTAAACTCCGAAAAAATTACGTTAGAAATTCCTTGTACATTTTCCTCAAATACAGGTGCAGAATCTTGTAGATGGGTACAAACTACAAGGCTGTCACTAATTTTACCAGTATTAATATTATGACAACTATTTTGATCGTGTAAAATGTCAGCAGAATACACGGAACCTTGAACAGCTGCCCCCTCTGTAATCAATACTTTGGATTTGGTATAAGAGTCATTATCATCATTTAGAGCCGGTGACTGTGGCTCATAACAACATATCACTAAGTTTTCAGAATCCAAGTTCTTGTGCTTTGCTTCCTCTTCTTTAGGAGTGATGGTGAAAGATGCCACATGGTCACTATATCCTAGAATTGGGTACTTGGTGTCGTATTTCAAATTTCCAGAAACTGCTGCAACTTGGTACCAGTCTTGAGTATCAGTTTGTGATAGTGTTTCTTCTTTATCATTCGTAGCTGGGTCACCATCTGTTATTACTCGTGTCATGCTGAGCAGGTCACCTTCTTTGGTTCGATAAACACCGATGAAGTCCTGCAGATACATTGTCAGCTATAAAATGTATGGGGACTTGAAAATAAATATATGTAGGTTCAGTTTGTCATTATATATAACAGCACAAGGAATGAAATGACCATATATTATACAGTACTGCACTTCACTGGTTAACAGGTATGACACTGAAAATAAACCTACCTAGAAGTGCTAGTCCAGTACCATCTGGTTATATGCATCGCTTTTATTTCCATGTATTTAAGTAAGGATAAAGGACACACTAATTTTACAGAAGAAAATTTACTTGTAAAACCTGGATAGTACAAAAATTTCTAAAAAAATGCACTCATTAGCAACCAGATTCTTCACATTTGGTCAACAATGAATACACTATGATCAGATGAAGGCACTGGACTAGTTTACAGATATAATTGCTTTCTGCATATCATGTATTTGCAACTTCTTTTAAGTGTTACAAACATTTTAATTAACTAGCTGTTATTTGTTTCTTAAGTATTTTGCTTTCAAATATAGGAACCATTTCAACTTAATTTTTATTGATATACTACACTGGACCCTCGCTTTATACGCATTCACCATAAGCGAATTCGAGTTTATGTGGCAACCCTATTTCTACCCATAATTTATTTTATGCAGAAAAGATTCCCTACTATGCATTCTGTAGAAGATATGGTGCACTAATTCTATATTATATTATATTATCTTTATTTCTAAGCCACATTAGAGTACATATTTTAATGATTTTTCTACAATTTTTATAGCATTAATGCTCCAGAAATGATTGTGAAATGTGGCACAGTGTGTGTGTGTGACTACTGCACTATATGTGACGTCACGGGCGGTGGAGTGGAGTGAAGTGGGGTGTGTGGAGTGGCTGACTCACCACTCCACACACTTTCACTTTCCACACAAACACCCATGCTCTTCATATGTCTTGAGTTTATAGTTTTATATTATACTTTATAGTTTTTTATTATATTACATATTTCATGTAGATTCACAATGGAAACATTACTGTTGACTTTTAGCAGCTGTGAAACATATCCTAATTTTCCCCCAAAGATTAAGTATTCACTACACTGTATGCGGATTCCCATTATGCTGTGTTGTCACAGAACGCAACCATAGCATAAAGCGAGGGTCAGGTGTACCTTTTTGACATTTAGGGGCTCAATGAAAGAGAGGTCTTACCTATTTAGTAAAGTTATCTTTGACAAGCTCTTTATGGCACATAAAAAAATAATTTACAGGGAGTTCTTGCAATTCGTATACCCACTACAGTACTTTTAAACTCACTTATAAGTATTTTAGTTTTTACCACCAAAAATTTATTATTCATATGCCTCACTCAGTTACTGTACAGTATACTGTACATATACAGTACAATAATCCCGGATTATTCATGTACAGTATTTCATATTCACACCTTCGTCAATTCATGGGAGGCAATTAAATATAATATGTACTGTACTGTACAGTACAGTAATTTGAAATACTTGCTAGCAGATGACGTGTAGGGGAAACTATGTTTTCATCAGCTAATCGACCGTCTTTGTTTGATATTTATTTTTGAAATCTTTAAAAACTTATTTGATGAAACATACGGGATTAAATTATTTTATGCTTCTCTATGATATTAAAGACATATTTAATGTTTTTACACCAATAGTGCTGAGGATATGCTGCAGTACCATAGGTATTAACCAGTGAGGAATAGACTAAGTAAACAATTCTTTTAAGACACCACTTTTTCTCAGTTTAACACTAATTCCATCATTTCAACACTATTAAACAAATTATAACTCTCCTCGAGTCTGAACAACTGCTTTGTGGACAACAGTTGTTCACACTCAAGGTGTCTAATTTGAGCAGCTTAGTGCTGGATGGTGGTCTACTAGCAGGCGCTGGTCCACTGAGCATGTATTTCTCTGCTGTAGGATGCTTGAGCAGTCCATTGTTTACCTGTGAGTGTTCAGATTTGTGAGCTGTGGATAACAAGTACTACACTGTAATCGTATACAGCTATCTCTCAATTTACACGGTAATTACGTTCTTGAGAATGGGCCTTGTAATTGAAAAACGTATAATAGGGGAAGCGCTCCCTAAAAACTTTAATTTGTGGATCTATTTCCTTCAGTATGTTTTATTTACAAAAATATAGTAACAATAATAATAAAATAATAGAAGCAAATCTAATAATACAGTAGTAAGAAAATAGATTTTAAATGAAAATTTGTGCGAACATAAACATTGAATGATGGCTGGGATGGCATGCAGGAACTAGTGGTGGAAGAGAGGTGGGGGGTTACTGGGGGAGTTAGTCATTTGAATCAGATGACAGAGCAGGTGAATGGGGAGAAGTGGGTGCTTTCGAGTTTCCATATGTTGATGGCTGAGGTTAAGGTGATGTTACTCTTTCCTTTTTTGTAAAGTAGGAAAGCAATGAGATGTAGAACTATGCTGCCTGGCGCAATGGTACTCTTTTGAAAACCTTGGTACAGTTAACCCTCACTTTACGCGGTCCCACATTCCGCGTTTCCACGTTTACGCGGTGCCCTGCCGGAACCCAGGATGCTCACATTCCGCGGTGCGTGTACCCCTTTACGCGGAGAGCGGCTGGCGAGCCGCGCCATTTTTGGATCCAAACCTCCCGCCATCCGCCATGTTGTGTAAGCTGCGCGAACATGGTGCGCACAAGGTCGCCCAGTCATCAAAACATTACCAGTTCTTCACCCGCCACCCACCACAGCCGGCCCAAGTCAGTGATAGTGATAATTATGGTGAGGATATGGACTTATATGGACTTTGGGGAGTTTGACAAAGAGGCCCTGCAAGCCTCTGTGGTGGATAGTGATACAATTGATACAAGTGACACAGGTGAGGGCCAATAATCTGCCCTCTGCCTCGGAACCAACCGCCCATCCCCGTGTGCCCAGCCATTTTTTCTACTAATGTAAGTGTTAAAAAACCTAATATTATTTATATTTCTCTTAATTATTAATTGTGTGTGCATACCATCATAAAGTTAAGATAATATTTTTACTACAACATAGTTGTGTGTCGTCAAAAAGTGGAGTTTGGGGATCGGCCCGGACTCCATTTCAATTAATCCCATATGTTATGTTGTTATTCACTTTACGCGTTTCTCACTTTACGCGGGACCCTCCGGGTTACATTAACCGCGTAAAGTGAGGGTTAACTGTACTGTATTTAAAAAAACTTTGTTATTTTTAAAAAAGGCATTAATTTAATTCTAGTGTTATTTAAAAAAAAACGTACGAATTAAATCTGTGTAAATCAAGAGAGAGGTGACAGTACAAGTAACGTCTAATTACATATTACTATACAGTACATTTTTAATAAGATTAGAAAGTGTTTTATTTATTGCTGTTCAGTATTTATACGATTAATTATGCGTTCCTGTACCTTTTCAATCAGATTTACCAAAAAATGTAACTTAACATGACTGGCCTAATACCTACCCCTCATTACTTTAATTAATTTGGGAAAAATTGCCGAGGTATTTGCATAATTGTTATAGGTACAGACTTTAGGAATAGAACCCATACGAATAACAAGGACTCCCTGTATAATGCACATTATCAGTAATGTTAACTAATTCAGCCTTTTTATATAATAATAGTTGGCTAAATGCTGCATATAATAAAACAAAAGTCATTCTTCGGTAACTATAGCACAGTGAAGTGAAACAGTAAATGAAGCTACTGTACCCGAATTAAAAACACCCAGATCAATTTATATATTTTTTCAGGTTTTATTTCTGGCATTTGCACATAAATACATAACAGTATAGTACTAATATAAACAGCTCAAGTAACATGTAATTTCCATCTAAAAAAAAAAAAAAAAAAAAAATTATATATAATATATATATATATATATATATATATATATATATATATATATATATATATATATATATATATATATATATATATATATATATATATATATATATATATATATATATATATATATATATATATATGCTCATGGGCCGTGGGTTGAATCCTGGCGGGTTGAGGTGTTGATATATATATATATATATATATATATATATATATATATATATATATATATATATATATATATATATATGTATGTATATGTATATATATATATATATATATATATATATATATATATATATATATATATATATATATATATATATATATATATATATATATATATATATATATATATATATATATATATATATATATATATATATATATACTTTTTTTTTTGTGAAATATGAAGTACAGGTTATACCTCTCTAGTCCGGAAACTCCTGTGGTCCGGAACGATTTTAGTTTGTCCAATAGGTAGATAGGCAGCTTTTTTTTCTTTTTTTTTTTACTTATCTGAATTATTATTATTATTACAGGAGTATTAAATTTTTGCCCCTCAGGCCTCAATGTGGGTCAGTAACCTATGCCCGGGTGGGCTAATCCCCGTAAAAAAAAATAACAACAAAGCCGCGGGAAATTAAGGTTTGTTTACATCCGGCAGTTCGGCTGCTCTCTCTCTCTCTCTCTCTCTCTCTGCTTGTCTATACAGAGTACAACATTTAACCCTTCAATATATATGAGCAGTAATTAAGTGTTGCTTTCATATTCTTATGTAGAGTAATGACGATATGTTTTCACGTGTGCGCACTTACATAAGCGCAGTCTCACTTTTTTTTCCATTAATGGTTAGCGACTTATATTGTTCCAATTATTAACATTAAATAACATTACAGGTACTTCAAACAGCTATATTATTTTTTTACATTAATTTTACTGCAGCTACAATCAGGGTCTTATTTTCTTCAGTTTTATATGTAGAACCAATCAGTCACTGGTTTTGTAAGCTTTAACATAAACAATGCCGGCAACCATCTCGTCTTCTCGTGTGTTTTATATTCCACGTATTATTAATAAATTGTATTGTTAATTTTGCACACACAAACATTAATTCAATAAAAACAAATTCAGAAACATTAATTAAAATATATATGAACAGTAAATAAGTGTTTCTTTCATATTCTTATGTAAAGTAATGACGATATGTTTTCACGTGTGCGCACTTACATATGCGATCTCTCTTTTTTCTTTACCATTATCGTTAGCTACTTCTATTGTTCCATTTATTAACATTAAATAACATTACTTAAAACAACCATATTAATTTTATTACAGCTACAACCAGTCTTATTTTCTTCAGTTTTATATGTAGAACCAGTCAGTCACTGGTTTTGTAATCAACGAAAACAATGCTGTGTCATTTCCTCGTGTGTTTTAATATTCTACGTAATATTAATGAATTGTATTGCTCATTTTGCACACATAAACATTAATTCAATAAAAAAGACATTCAGTAGTAAACAAAAATGAATCTTTTGTATACAAGAGAAATGACGCTGTTTACACGATTATGCACGTCGTCTGCACGTTGGCGGGCCGTTCAAACCCGTCGAAATTCAAGTTTCCGCCGTCAAAATTTTTATTTATTTTTTTTTGTGTGTGTGTTCCAATAAAGTACGTTGAATTAAAAACTCGCAAAATTTGAGAAGCTACTATACGACATTTAACCCTTCAATATGTCTTAAAAGAGACCATGATGCAGAGAAAGTGGTGCTAGTGCTTCCAGGCATAAGCATAAGTCACTATCTATCCAGGAAAAGGGTGAATTTCCATGATCCGGCAATTTCCATGCTCAGGCACCGGTCAGGTCACGAGGTTGCCGGACTAGAGAGGTACAACCTGTATATGCATTTTTACATGCAAAATTGTAAATTATTTGTTCCTGTTATTTTTCATAAACTGAAAATGGGCTAAACATAATTTAATTGTCTTGTGTTTAACCTTGTGATTTGTTAAATTATGTTAGGAGCTGTTGTTACAGAAAATAATTTTGTTTGTTTCCCTTAGGATCAACAAATTTCAGGCTAGCTGCCCCACATTTACTCTTAAATGACAGATATTAAAAGTGCTGCAGTGTCCAGTAAGTACAAGCATTATAAAATTCTTGATAAAACATATTAAAACTTTTTATTTGAATTGGCAATTTTTGTAAAACAGTGTATTTATTACTCGGATCTGAAATACACAGAATGGTTTACTAATAATGATTAGATATAAAAATATTACTCAAACTGCAATGTACCAGAAAATACCACTTATCATACCCAATTATTCAAGTACAGACATTAGCTTGCTGGGATAGTACAGTATGTACAATGCCATACCATCATCATAGCAAATAACTATAGGTATTCATAATCATTATCTTATCTAAGGCACTGTAGTACAGAGTACTTCTGTTATGTAAAATGCTTTCCTTTTTAAAGATATGAATGCGTACTATATTTATTTTGCAGCTTTTGCAATTTTTTTCTATGTATTTGATGATCAAGTTTCTTGTATAATAATCCAAGGTAATACTGACTTGCTATACTGTATCAAACTGATAACAATACAGGATGGAGTGACTCAAACTAAGCTTCAAATTTAAAAGAATACCAAGTAATGACTATGAAGGTGTTGTAATGGTACAGTATTTAACATATGCTGTACATGTACTGTACAGGTATACCCTGAAAACCGACGTCCTTTTAACCAACGATTACATATTGGGGAAATACCCTGCAAGTTTCGTTGATATCTGACAATTTCAGAAGGAGTGGCAGAGCTATTTTGAGTTTGGTAGACAGTGGTATGGTGCAAATTCTTGCCACGATAGGGCTCTGTGCACTGCCTCTGACTCATTCCCGTCCCTCTGCACTTGTTTACACTTATCATGTGTCTCCAACTTCATGTTTCTACGTTCTTTCCAACTTCGCGTGTTAAGCAATCATGCATAAATGCCCCAGTGATAGTTATTCTTGTGCTGCCCCAGCTTGATGTGATGTGAAAAGGCATAATAAGAGTGGTGATGGACCAGCAAAGATTGGTAGAGACTTGAACTTGTCACCCTAAACTTTCTCTACCATCCTAAATACAGATAAATAACAGTCTCAATTTATGCTTTACATTCCTTATTTAATGCTTACTATGATTGCTTTATGTCTGCTTTATTTTCTTGCTTGACAATGTGCACGACAGAGATATATCAAGGGTAGATGAGTTTTTGAAAGGTGGCCGGGCCCTAATCCCCTGAATTTGATATATTCTTATGGAATTAATTGCTTTTATGACCATTGTTTCACTCATCAACAAATTTTCACAGTTCCTACATCTGTTGGTTATTGGGGTATACCTGTACAGTACAGTACTTGGATTTCATTAAAAAAAAAAAAAAAACCTGTAAGACCATTAACAAGCAACTGTTCTTGTTTCTTAATGATATTATGTACAGTTGCTTCCAGATGAATGTACCACAGCTCGGGGTATGAGATGGGGCAGCACAGCGCATTAGTCAGGGCTGAATGCATGGGAGTGAAATTATCCTGTTTGTTAAAAGATACAAACAATAATGGAGGTAAAAAGATAAATTAACCCTGTAATACATGTTATAAAGCATTGTTGTGTAGCCAGCAAACAGAGTATTCCACGGTTTCACGCCCATGACTACTACGCTGTGTTGCCGTGTCTCTTACCCAAGCCCTCACTCACTCCCAGACCGTGGTATGTTCATCTGGAGGCAACTGTACATATACAACAAGGAAGTATACATTTAAAAAAGAAGTACCCTGTATATGAAAATTAACATATTTAGGGTATGCATGCACACAAACAGGAAATCTATCCTTTAAACCAGTACAGTAAAATCCGACACTAAGAGTAATGTATCAGAATCAGAATACCACAGCTTCAAGTCCACAAATGGAGGGCTGATTATTATGGTTAATTTTTGGTATGAGAATAAAGTAAATGATTGTGAATACTGTACAATACTGTGTTATAAAACAGGAGGAGAAAGATTGTATACTTGTGATGTACAGGTGCTGGTATTTTAAGTATGGAAGACAGGCACTTAATGAGAAGTATAAATTTCATTTCATTTATTTAACCTTTATTATATAAGTAAATTATGCCATGTTCAATATACAGTGGCCATAAATTACCTGACCCATTTTAAACTTAATAACCTTCAAAATATTAGATAGAACATAATAAAGCACTTGTGGAAGTCTGCTAAGACAAGAAACAAGACTTGAGCCAATCATCAAGCATAATAAAACAGGCATGTTCTACCTAAAATGTTTTTGTGGATACAGTATTAAGTTTTAAATTGGGTCAGATAACTTATGGACACCCTGTCCTTGTAGATTTCAGTAAGCTACAAAATTTATCTTAAAGGATATTTATCTGTCATCATATGTTAGTGAGAAAAAAGCAGTAAGATATTAATGTGGTCTTGTATGCTCCATAAGCATAAATAATAAATACTGGAAGAAATGCAAAATGATCTGATACAAATATATAAACTAATGTCACATTTTATTAAATATATTGTTTATATCAACAGGTCATGTCTTATGCTACTCTTAAGGTCTGATTTTGGCTACATTTATGGTATGTCACCTGAAGATCAACACTGAAGAGTTGTGTCCAAGGGGTTCGTATGGCCTGGATAATGTGGCAAGCTGCAACAGATGATGCAACGTGAAGATCCCATGATGTCTCACTTCCTGTTACTTCATCCATAAACTGTAGGGCAACATGACTCTCACTATGCACTTCCTGTGAATGAGATGTAATATACGTGTAAAATCTCAAAAACATAACTAATTTAACCTCTATTTTTCTCTACAGCAGGCATGGGATACCCACGGCCCGAACCATGTCTTTGTGCAGCCCACAAATTTATTTAAAATTTCTATTTAATGTGGCCTGCAGTTCACCTGAGACATCCAAGACTCACCCCTTAGTCACCCAAAAAGAAAAATCAATAGAACCTAAAGGTGCAATTTTAACAAATCTCATATATCAGTATATATGACTTTTCCAACCTAACTTAACATCCTGGCTATATAGCCTGTAGTCTGCCCAGCCGGGAATTCCTGGCAAAGTAGCTACAGGGTACTTCCAATTAATTTAACTGGCGCACACTATCCATCATGTTGAATAAGATAAATTTTAGTTCATCATTCTAGAATTTTGTAAGCTAACAGTCTCAGCACATTTTCTGTTGTACAAGAATATGTAATGCTGATTCATTTTGAATTATTGAGGCCCATGGAAATTTACATTATTTCCCCAAATAAAAATCTAGTATATCACCCATAAATTGTACCTTAATCCATACAAAAATCACTCTTTAAGCAGAAAATGATCATTTGAGTATTCTGGTAGAAGAGCTGTAAACAATTCTGAAATACAGATAGGTCTCACAAATTTGTGCTGACTGGTATACACTGTAGCCAAATTTCCAAAAGGCATGGAATTTTGTGGAGTAAACATTAAAAACATAAAAAAATGTGATGATCATTGCCAAAGAAATAAATTTAATTGTAGGACTCCTTAATACCCTTTGTGACTCCTTAGGACCTCTCAGCACTTTTTTTTTTAATTCAGAAATTAATGTATTTAATTACTTTGGTTCACCCAGGAAAAAAAATTACCCTTGAGTTGTTAGGGTTGCAATATGAATGAAAAATTTCCAAATCATTAAGCCTTTTTTTTATATTAGATTCTTATTCAGTATGTTGAGGATTACCTATACTGTACAGCACAGTAGTTTTGAGGCTTTTACTTACAATAGCTGTAATGTCAGATATTTTCTGTGCAAGATTTAACTGGAGCTTGGACTCTGGTGTTGGGGGTAAGTACCACTCCAGGTCAGCATAGAACAACAGCAGGTCAGTTTCAGTGATGGCCAGAAACTGACTTTCACTGCATCCACCATCTGGTAGAAAAGGGTGATACTATATATTTATGCTAAATTGTTATTAAAATATCTAAAATTCGTGTACTTCTCTGAATATGCAATTACACATTATACTACATATTATAAACGATAGGCATTACAGAATTCAACATATGTTTGAAAAGAATAAAATTCACTGATACTAGATGCTGAAACAGAAGTGGTATGCACTTGTGCTAAGATTTTCCACTTCCACAACAAGAACCCTTATGTACTCACCAAGGAGTAAGGAGACAATAGCAAATATAGAAGGAGTGGTTTCCTCTCCTGTAGATTCTACTGCTTCTTGGATATGTTGCATAAGGACTTCTTCCTGGGATGGGCTGCATTCCCCTATGGTTGGGTTGATCCCACATTCATCTAATAGTTCTATAGCAAAGAATTGAATTGCATTATGAATATCATTGGTACCAAGAATGACAATGAAACGCTTAGAATTATGGAGACATTTGCATATGTAAAAGCTAATAAATAGAAGTTACTGCACAATGATGTATGTTTTCACCTGTATATTGACTTACCAGGTACCTTTATGAGATGCTTCTGGTCCCTGATGAAAGATGTAATAAAATAAAATAAAATATGATGAATAAATTAAGAATTTCCATTACTTTTTGATGAAACTGATCAACATAAATCCATGATATTCTTAATGGAAAAGACAAATCTCATGTGTGACAATTTTTTCTTTTTAAGAAAACAATGTAAGACCATGGCTAAATTCTAACAGCAAATAAAATTTGTTGAACTTGAGCTTGTTGTAATGTGCAAAATGTTTTTGATAACATAGGTAGAAAGAGGTATGATTGCCACAAATAAGTGAAGTTTGTACTGTACAAGGTAAATCCTGTCATTAGTGGAAAAATATGAACAATCAGCATACCATTAAAGGTAATAAATGGTAATAATAAATTTAATATGATTATGAAATTCAGTTATCAAAATTAAAACATATAAATAGATATACCACCAATACATCAATTTAAACACAAATATTTACAATCTACATGATACTTTATTACATACCGCTAAAAAAATTGAAGAAGCAATTTGCTCGATGAGAGTCAGCCAGTGATATCATCAAGATTGTATCAGCTAGAGAGAGTGCCAGACCTTGTCGTTGGTACAAACTATGGATTGTACCAACATCTGACAAGTTGTATGAGGAACACAATTCTAGCCATGCCTGGGGGCTGTCACTAAAAAATACAAAAGTTGTTCATAGTTATCCCTACTATTTTTCAAGTACTACAGTGCTATCATACCTCTCATAACAGACGAGATACGTTCTTGAGGCTGATCCCTTAGGTGAAATATCCATTAAAAGAAACCATTATAACATGGTGCTTATGGAGATAAGTTCTTGCTAATCGCATAATTAGTCAAAATGATAAATAACTCCCTCTATATACTTGTACTACTATTTTCTAAGAGAATGATTAAATGTTCCAAAATAGTACGCAAACATTATAACAAAAGTTGCAGTTACTCAGAAATACACGTGATTTTCCACCACCTCCTCCGTATGAAAAGTAAGCATTAAGCAACAAGCAAACCACTTCAGCACAACAATAATAAAACAACAAAAATGGCTTTCACATGTGACAATGCTTAACTTTTACATTCCATTGAAGACTTTGTTAACATCAATAATAAATTAAACTAAATTTAATAAGTAACCACCGCTGCTGCACTCCTACAGTGCACCTATTCTTCCCACCTGACACTCACCTGCTGAATCCTTCATATCACTTTCATTTTCATGTCCATAGTAATGACTTTCCTGGGCACCTTGGCTAGTTTACCAACAAACACACTTGCAGACCATTTCCCAGACATAATGGGCATAAAATGTTTACAAGCACACTCAGATAGCAAATATGTGAAGAGACCTACAGCGATGCAATGGACATGAATATTGACAGGCTACAGTTTACATTTTGAGATGATTGCTGATTGGCTTAGAGGATGTAGACAACAAAGATGGCAGTGGACTATACTGTTGGTTATTTTTCACTGTTTGATTGATTTATTCCTGAATAAAACTATAATTACCCTATTAAACAGTATTTATTAAATGAATATTTTTTCTATCCGTTAAACAAATTTTTGGGGGATTAGTCTCTGTGAAAAGAGGTATGATAGTAATTAATTCTTGCTGTTTTACTCAATCACACTACAATTACATTTAAGTTTTGCTATTATAGCCAAAGAAAAAAAATCATGCCAATGTGTGTACAATTAAAGACAAAAGTCGTGTCGCAATTTTGTCCTTAGATTAAATATAACTCATGAAAGATTATGAGAGCCCTACCACAAGGCAGAGCGCACCAAAAGTTCAGCCCTTCGGCATATGTTTTCACCAAATTTCACGACACGACTTTTGTCTTTCATTGTACATGACTGTACTGAATAGTGAAACAGCATGGGAAATGGGACAGTAGTCATCCTAGTGTAGTCCAAATATCATGGATGGTTCATATATGGGAGAATTTTTTTTTTTTAACTATACAGGTTGTACCTCTCTAGTGCGGCATTCTGTGGTCCGGAACGATTTTAGTTTGTCCAATAGGTAGATAGCCAGCTCTTTTTTTTTTTTTTTTTTCCCTTCTCTGAATTATTATTATTATTACAGGAGTATTAAATTTTTGCCCCTCAGGCCCCAATGTGGGTCAGTGACCTATGCCCGGGTGGGCTAATCCCCTTATAAAAAAACAAAAAGCCGCGGGAAATTAAGGTTTGTTTACATCCGGCAGTTCGACTGCTCTCTCTCTATCTCTCTCTCTCTCTCTCTGCTTGTCTATACAGAGCACAACATTTAACCCTTCAATATATATGAGCAGTAAACAAGTGTTGCTTTCATATTCTTATGTAGAGTAATGACGATATATTTTCACATGTGCGCACTTACATACGAGCAGTCTCACTTTTTTTTTTACCATTAATGGTTAGCTACTTATATTGTTCCATTTATTAACATTAAATAACATTACAGGTACTTCAAGCAACCATATTCATTTTTTACATTAATTTTACTACAGCTAAACTCAGGGTCTTATTTTCTTCAGTTTTATATGCAGAACCAATCAGTCACTGGTTTCGTAAGCTTTAACATAAACAATGCCGGCAGCGGTCTCGTCTCCTAATATTCCACGTATTATTAATAAATTGTATTGTTAATTTTGCACACACGTACATTAATTCAATAAAAACAAATTCAGAAACATTAATTAAAATATATATGAACAGTAAACAAGTGTTGCTTTCATACTCTTATGTAAAGTAATGACGATATGTTTTCACGTGTGCGCATGCGCACTTACATATGCGATCTCTCTTTTTCTTTACCATTATCGTTAGCTACTTCTATTGTTCCATTTATTAACATTAAATAACATTACTTAAAACAACCATATTAGTTTTACTACAGCTACAACCAAGGTCTTATTTTCTTCAGTTTTATATGTAGAACCAGTCAGATACTGCTTTTGTAATCAACGAAAACAATGCTGTGTCATTTCCTCATGTGTTTTAATTTTCTACGTATTATTAATGAATTGTATTGCTCATTTTGCACACATAAACATTAATTCAATAAAAAAGACATTCAGTAATAAACAATAATGAATCTTTTGTACATAAGAGAAATGACGCTGTTTACACGATTATGCACGTCGTCTGCACGTTGGCGGGCCGTTCAAACCCGTCGAAATTCAAGTTTCCGCCGTCAAAATTTTTATTTATTTATTTTTTTGTGTGTTCCAATAAAATACATTAAGAATTAAAAACTCGCGAAATTTGAGAAGCTACTATACGACATTTAACCCTTCAATATGTCTTCAAAGAGACCATGACGCAGAGAAAGTGGTGCTAGTGCTTCCAGGCATAAGCACAAGTCACTATCTATCCAGGAAAAGGGTGAATTTCCATGGTCCGGCAATTTCCATGGTCCGGCACCGGTCAGGTCCCGAGGTTGCCGAACTAGAGAGGTACAACCTGTAGTATGTTTTTTCCCAGCTGAGAAGAGATGCCCTGCCCCCTTCTCAAGAGTTACAGCTGATTGGCTGTTGTAAATCTGCCCAATTTCGTCCTGAAGTAATAATGTATTTTGCATAATGTAGTACCTGTATTACTGTACGTAGTTTGTCTTAGTATGCCTTACTGTGGGTAAAAATAAGTATATATTAAATGCTTCCTCCAAAAGTGTAAATTTGCTACCAGAGTTTAACAGTTAATTCATGTATAAGATTTCTGATAAACTTCCTATGCGCTCATGTTTGAAATAATGAATATATGTATTTTTAGATAATTTAGCTAAATATCTTTCTCGTCATAAACGGTCATCCGAACGATTATCAATAAACTCATTTGGAAGTACAGTAAATCCTCAAATAACAACGGTAGTGTGTCCTCCAATATTGCAGTGCAAGGTGAATCATCGTATCGCAAATCATTAATTACCATTAAAATAAAGCAATAATAATGAGATGCGTTCCCAAGTGTGACCTTTTCATATCTTTTGTGTGGCTTTTTATCTTCTTTTCCCCGAAAACAATACAATTAATAAAAATTGCAAACTATATTCTTTAAATAATGTTTCTGAATGCACCTTATACAATATAAATGAATAATATGGTCACACAAGAGGAGATGGGACGCCATTGTTTTCGTTTGTGTTTACAGCCGGGAGTCCGGGACGATAGTGCTACACGAGAAAATTAAGAAAATAAGACCCTAGTCGTAGCTGTAGTAAAATTAATGAAAATAAAAGAATATACAGTGAACCCTCACTTTACGCGGTCAATTGAACCCACGGAGGCCCGCGTAAAGCGAGAAACGTGTAAAGTGAACAACATAACATATGGGATTAAATGAAATAGAGACCGGCTGACCCCAAAACTCCACTTTTTCCGAAACAATACCTATGTTCTAGTAAAAATAACATCTTAATTTTATGATGGTACATGCACACAATTAATACTTAAGAAAAATAGAGAAATACAGTCGCCAAGTTAATGTCCATTCAAATAATGGACTCAACTCCCTCCCCCTCTTCTCACACTCCTGGCTCTTCCCTCTCTGAGAAATGTTTGGGGGAAAAACCACTAGATTTTAAGGTATAGTAATAAATAATACCTCAAACTAAAGTTAGGATAATATAATTGACATTGCTGGATTCCTTGTAAGACCATGAATATTTTGAATATAAATGTCATATATTTTGCACAAAAGATAACATATTTACTCAGAGTAAACAAAATACTTAAGAGTAGATCTAAAATTTGTATGTCTAATGCAAAATCTATGATGTTTATATTCAAAATGATCATCAAATTGTAAGAATTCCAGCAATGTAAATTATATTCTGGCCGGGTAATTTGTATGAATTTTATGAGCTAAAACAAATACCTCAGTTAATAAAAAAAAAATATATTCTTCACAACACTATCTGTCAATCAAAGTACCCCACCTTGCCTCCCCCCCTCTTCCAACCGCGCCAGATGGTCGGTTGGTCCCTCCCTCCCCCCCACCCCCCACCAACCCTCCCTACCAGACAAATGTGTGGGAGAAACCAGAATATTTACCTTTTTAGTAATAAATAATACCTCACACTAAAGTTAGGATAATATAATTGACATTGCTGGATTCCTTGCAAGACCAGGAATATTTTGAATACCTGTATACACTTCATATATTTTGCACAAAAGATAACATATTTGCTCTGAGTAAACAAAATACTTGCATTAGATCTAAAATTTGTATGTCAAATGTCTATGATGCTTATATTCAAAATGATCATCAAATTGTAAGAATTCCAGCAATGTAAATTATATTCTGGCCAGATAATTTGTATGAATTTTATGAGCTAAATAAAAAAATTATACTTCACCCGCGTATATGAGTAGATGCACCGCGTAAAGTGGGAATTCCGGTTCTGGTAGGGTACCGCGTAAACGTGTAAAGTGGGACCGCATAAAGCGAGGGTTGACTGTATTTGTTTTAAGTAATGTTATTTAATGTTAATAAATGGAACAATAGAAGTAGCTAACCACTAATGGTAAAGAAGAAAAAATAGTGAGATGGATTGGGAACGCCAACATATATGTGCGCATTTAAGGATACCATGTCATTTATCTTTTTAAGAATATGTACAAAAGATTCATTATTGTTTATTACTGAATATGTAATTGATTGAATTAATCTAAATATATACGAAATGAACATACAATTCATTAATACGTAGAATATTAAAACACACAAGAGGATAAGAGAAGGCATTGTTGTCAATGTTTACACCCATAATGCCAGTTATCCACCTGAAACTGAAGAAAGTAAGACCCTGGTTGTTGTCGTAGTAAAATTACCAGGTAATGTAAAAAAAATATGTATGTTTTAATTAATGTTATTTAATGTACAGTAGAAGTAACCACTGATATTAAAGAAAAAAGTGAGACTGATAGTGGAACTCCAATGTATACGTGCGTACTCAAGGAAACATAGTCATTTATCTTAAGAATATGTACAAAAGATTTATTATTGTTTTTTACTGCCTATGTATTTGATTGAATTAATGTTTATATAAGTGAAATGAACAATGCAATTCATTCATAATACGTAGAATATTAAAACACACATGAGGAGACAAGACGGCATTGTTTTCGTGAGTGACGATGGTTCTACATAAGAAACTGAAGAAAATAAGACCCTGGTTGTAGCTGTAGTGAACTTAATGTAAAAAAATTGAATACCTGTATATATGTTTTAAGTAATGTTATTTAATGATAATAAATGGAACACTAGAAGTAGCTAACCACTAATGGTAAAGAAATAAGGTGAGAAGATTGGGAACGCCAACGTATGTACAGTAAGTGCGTACATATGAAAACATATCGTCATTTCTCTACATATGAATATGAAAGCAACACTTATTTACTGTTCATATATTTTTTAATAATATTTATGAATGTAAAACATAAATTCTACTCACCAATGGTGGTAAAGTCTAAAACGTAAGGACAGCCAATAAATATTGTGCGAGTTTTTACTCAGATGACGAAGTCATCAGGTTCAACTCTGGCTGAAGCTGTAGGTTCAACTCTGGTTGAAGCTGTGACTTTCCATAGAGCTGTTGCTGAAACTGTTACTGAACCTGAATTTGTTGTTGAAGCTGCTTATGATGCTGAATTTGATGGTTTAGGCCTTCGAATAATTAAGCTGTCGAAAGAACCTTGCACAGCTGTTTTCTTTTCTCATTATACATCTTTATGTAGAGGTCATTTGCATTTATTTAAATTTTAATGCTTTTTTCTGTTAATGGATCCACTTCAGAAAATATGTTCATTGCTTGCTCCATATAATATCCACAGACCTCTCACCTTTTTCATATTGTTTTAACACATCTAGTTTCTTGGCTAAGTTTATACACTTTCTATTAGCTTTTGAAACAACACTACCATCACTTGCTCATGTTGAATAGGGATGCAAAAATGCTGCAAGAAACCCAAGAAGTTTTTCTCCTTTTCCTGCTTATATACGTTAAGACAAAGGGCCTGCCAGCTGTGATTGTTTATACTAGTGATGCTAGCGTCACCACTAACAAGCCCGGCAGCCTCCGTGCGCAAGGCGTTTTTTTTTATAATATCAGGAATAAGTCATTATTTATACGAAAATGTAATTTTTGTTTTTTAATTTTGTCTTAAATATGAAGAAAATCATGATGTAAATTGAATTGGGTCCTAAATTAACCAGGGTCTTAGATATGGACATTTGTTAGTTGGACCGTCGTTATTGGAGGATTTATTATACAATACATCATTACTTCAGGACAAAATTGGACAGATTTGCAACAGCCAATTAGCTATAACTCTAGAGGAGGGGGCGGGGCATCTCTTCTCAGCTTGGAAAAACGTACTATAGGACTGGAGTCCCCCAAAATACATAAAAAGAAGTACAAATCACTAAAAACAATTTCAATATAAAAAGTCATTGGCTACTCATGAATGGGTTTTGTAACTTTTTTTTTACTTAATCTGTTTTTATTATGTAACAAGAGAAAATAGTAAAATAACATAATAACAAAATTTTCAATATACTTACTCTTCTTGAGCAACAATTTCTAATATGTATAATTTCTTGTTTGAGATGACAAGAAGACCTTGGAACTCTCTCCTCCCCCCTTTAATTAACAGTACAGCCTGGTGAAAAATACATAAATAATATTAATGACAACTTTTTTCTCAGAGGCATACATGCCTCTTCCTACTGCAAAGCCAAGTGGTCGGATTAGGGTTGAATTCCATTCTTAGGATTCAAGCGTTAAGAGAGTTACCCCACTCTCTTGACAGGGTGCTAGCTAGACCATTAAGGTTCCAACATTGGCATGTGCACCCAATGGTGCACTCGATTTATTGTAGAGTACACAGGAGCAAGTGTGGAAGGAAGAAGCACAACTCTCTACCATTCACTCATGGAACAAACACTCTACCAACTCACATAAATACAAAAAGTGATTTTATTGAGTGAGTAACCACTCTAATATGATATAAAGGGCAATCATATTTCAAGTGCCTTAGATCATTCATTCTTCTTTGATCTCAATATTAAAGGTGCTTCCATTTCCATAATTCTGTTCAAACAGATAACACATCTTCTAAATATCAAAATATAGCTCCCCTTGCCCTTTTATATCTTACATGATTTATTTGTATACAGTAAGATCTCATATTTCGCGCGATTTCACTTTGCGTTTTTGAATTTCGCAAGCACTACCTAATGTAACCAAGTCTTATATTTGGCGAAAAATACTGAGAATTTTGTGAGATCTAGCCAGCTGAATGCGAGATCCAGCAAGCTGAATGCTGGCCACCGTCTTGAATGACGTCACAGCCCTCATACCAGCTACAGTCATATCTGCTACAACACGTGTTTTGTCAACGCGAATTGGTTGTAACGCGATTGACGAATAGGGGAACGGTGTCTGTAAAACGCAAAATTTTGCATGCGAATGTTGGCTATAGCACGACTCCATCCTCAACGTTTTAAGCGTGGTGCGGGGTTATGCAATGTTTACAGTTCACGTTCGACATCACATGTTCAATTGATTCGTATCTTTTGTTTGTGAAGTGTTTTTTGAGAGGTATTCTGTAAATTTTGTTCTCGTTTTGCAAAATTACCTGTTACTCATAAATGCTGTATGAAAAGAATAAGTAAAGAGAATGTTTCGCAGTGAGGACTAATAACGGTTTACACCAGCGCTCTCTGTTTACATCACGTGATCAGTTGAATTGCGAGGTTTCCGTCAATTGCTCCGTGATTTTTGTGGTTTTCTCCAATTTTGTTGTGTTAGCGCGTTGTAGCCCGCGCCATCCTAGCGACCGCCCAGCTGCTATTGTGTGCTTTTTTGGGTGGTGCTACCACCTGTCGAGTCAAGATAAATGGCCTCTACCTCTGCTGGGGGTCCTAGTAGTGCTGTTGAGGGTGGGACAGACCCACCTAAGCCGCCAAATAAGGAAAAGGAGAAGCGGGACTATCATAAGGGAGTTAAATTTGCCAAGTACTCAATGCAGGATAAGCAGCGTGTGATTAAATTACTTGAGGAAGGCCTAAAAACTAGTTTCCGGAAAGCACAAACAGGTCAATAAAGGCAGAATTTGTATAATTTGGAGGCTATAAATGGGAAAAATCAGAGGTTGATGTAGAGTGGCCTGTCTATATTGTTATTTTTTCCATTAGTTTATTGTATCTGCATATGGCAAATTTGAATTTGGCACAATTTTTCAAGTCTATATTACTCACAAAATACAAGATCTTACTGTAATCAAAAGGGCCGACAGCATTCTTCTTAAAATTTTACCAAAGAAAGTCTACTGGTATGACTAGGGTAACTGATGGATGACCAAGGACCCCCAAAAATGGAAAATATTCAAAACCTGTTTAATCTCAGTCCCAAGGGTCCTGGATTTGAGGGTCTATACCTGTACAATACTTTAGTTCTATAACTGAAGTTATTAGTCAACAGACATTTTATACTGATAGCATTAAAATCAAACAAGTTTATACAGTAGTCCCTCGCCAACCATGAATTTGCCATTCGCAGTTTGTACCCTGTACACCATTTCATTATTTCACTAACCGCAGCATTGAATTTCGAGTACACAGTTTAGCGCGGTGTCATTTTCCCTCCGTGTTCCAATGTATTCATTCACGCAGCATCCCATCACTACTCCCACCATGCTCTCCCAGTCTTGTCATCGCACACTGTGCAGACATATTTTACTGCTCCGTACACTGGATACAGTATTTATTACATATTTTCTACCATAATAACATTGATTTTGCCTCTAACTATGGCCCCTAAGCATGCATTGAGTGTTATTGACAAAGGTGAGAAGAAAGTGAAGAGGGCAAGGAATATATTTACAGTACTTTAGAAAAGAAAGTTGAAGTATTCGATAGACTAGCACAAGGCAAGAGCGTAGTGTCAGTGGGGGTAAATGAACCCTCGATTTGTACAATTAAGAAAAGTGAGGCCACAATATGAGCTAGTGTTGCTGGTGGCACATCATAAAGTGTAGAGTGTAACAGTTTGATATAATGCTTAAATTGATCCTTACCTTAACCAGCCCCAAAAGCTGTTCTCCTGGTTCATGGAAGAGCAGAACTTCACAGTAAAGTTTAAGGCGATGATCCACATCAGCAAAGTCTTCATATGAGTATCGGATAGGATTTGAAATTCTCTCAATACCCTCTACTTCTTCAACTTCCTCCCACCAAAGCCAGTAGTAGCCTAAAAATATGATTATATAACAACACCTGGTATTACAATATGTATCTTTCAATTAATATGTCTTAAAACATTATACAAAAAAATACCACAACAATAGCAATAATTTCTTTTTCATTCTTACAAACCCTTTCTTATTTAATGTAAAGTGATGAAAATCAAGAGTAAGTACACTCTCCCTTCAATCAATATTCTTCATTATTATTGCTTTAACAAATGTGTTCTTCTATGGTTATTCCTCCTCCACAATAAGACCATAAATATCTATCTAGTTTTAACCCCATAACTTCACACATACTAACATCACTTATCAGTAGTACATCCATCCCTATTAACCACTTGATACCTTGATCTCTGATCAATGATGCACAACTGCTGTTTCCTGGACAGCCATTTCCTTGATTTTACTACATTTTATAAAAAATTAAATCAACTGAATATTTATCCCCAGCTTATTTCACCTTATGATTAAACACCCTAGAGCTAACCTAACCTAATCCCCCACAGTAGCATTAGTGTGTTTAAATTATTTTTACTGTTGTAATAGATGTGTTCTGCTATAGTACTCCCCTTATACACTAATGCCATGCCATCAGGTTTATCTTTATCCCATCACACATCTATATAACTTAATACCATACCCTCTTATCATTTCTGTACATTGCTGCTGCAAAATTAACATCAAATTTGATGAATGTGAACATCAAAATAAAGTACTATGTTAAGTGAGTCAGTGTCAAGGCCATCCCCTCAAAGAGCAGCTCCCAAGGGTAGTAAGGTGTCAGTGATGATGCAGAATGCAATGAGTTTAACATTGATTAAAAACACCCATAAATGAAGTAGAAGGCATGTAAACTGCCTCTACAACTTAAATTAGGAGGATGCACCAAATCCAATACAGTAAGACCCCGGTTAGCATTACCCTGTAGCGTGGGGTGCTGTTTCGTTATCGCACTCTTGCTTGCATTTTGGAGCTCTAGGGAAAAAAACAAAAAACAAACAAAAGTAGTCAAATGTCATGAATCTGAACACTCACCACACACAAAGAGCAGCTCTCTTTGTTTTTATGCACTCGGCCAATCAGTGCCAAGTGTTCTGTTGACAGTACAGTACAAATATGCTGCCTTACACTGTGGACACATTCTTGTTGACTCACATTTTTTTTTTATATTAGTGACTATTTTTTACTCATCATGTCTGGAAAATGGCCTGCAACTATTAATGCTGATAGTGCATTTAAACTGCCACAGAAAAGTATCTCCTTGGATGTAAAATTAAAAGTGTTGAGGCTGTTGAAAGCTGGTGAGCATCAGGTGGATGTCAGTGCTGCTTTCAACTTGGCTACATCGACTGGTAAAACCACTATTAAGAATGCAAACAAAATATAAGCCTCAGCCATGACAACCATAAAGTTGTTATATTAAGTGTAGATCTTATTGTATGACAATACTGTGTGTGTGGTTAACTGAAGCACAATGTGTGGTGGTGGGTTGAAGATCAGCTGCTGAGAAGCGATTGGCAACACACGGTGCATGTTACCACTCCCTTCTACTCCACCTCTCTAGTCACCCCCACCATTTGCTTTCTCACTCTGTATTTTAAAATGGTATTTAACATAATGTTGAGCGGATATAACGTTGCTCATTTATACTTACACTCAATTTTGTGAGTAGAATCAACTGTTCAATAGACAAATCACCACCTTACCACATCTTCCTCACCATCATCACCACTCCCACCATCACCGCTACCTCTATTATCTCCACCTAAATCATAATTTCAGTGATGCAGAAATGGATTAGCTTTAACCAGAGCAGAGCCATATGATATCCACTGCCTCCCTACTCCTTCCCACTTCCCTCCCTCCCACCCACCCACCTACTGCATCTGTCACTTCGTCTACTACAATTGCCACTACTATTAAGCAAACAACTGTCATTCATGATACAATATTGTTTATGTTATTTATTAATTAATAAATATATGTTAGTGTATTAATCTGTGTTTATTAATACATGTACCCTTCATATACAATACAGTAGGTAGTATATACAAGTATCTCAGATAAAAAATTACATCATCATGCATCTCCATATACACAATGGCATAATGACTCCTTAGAACATTGTTTTGGATAGCGCTCTATTATCCGGGAACATATCCTGAGCATTAAACTGGGTATTGCTGTACCCGAGTCATACATGCAGCCATTGGTAAAACCCATAACTGAAATACAACAAATAAACAAATACTGTACAGTACATTACAGTAAAGTTGCGATAATTCAAGGTTTAGGTACCGCCAGCCCTACCTCCAATATATAATCCATACCCACTCTTCATTTTTTCTTATTTGTAGTTTTATATTACACTATATTTTCTTTATTTCTAAGTAACATTAGAACACTGAAATATTTATATTTTCTTTATATCTAAGGTTCATTAGAGCATTGTAATGATAATTCCACAACTTTTATGGTTTCCTATGTAGATAAACAATGCGGTAGTAACAAAGGTACAGTATCTGTGAATTTCAGAACACGAATTTGTTTTTCTCAAATTATCGCCACTCCTCTGTAACAGAAAATGTGAAAATTAAAACAGCATACACAGATGCCACAACAATGTAAAAAGTTTACAACAATTATAAAGAAACTAAAAAAAAAAAAAGGCAGAGACTTACCGGTAAGAGTATGCAGGAGAGACTGAACCCATGATGATATGCTACGTTGTTTTCCACCATCTTCATTAATTGCTTTTTCACCTTGGATACTTGTCATCACAGCTTTGTGATGAAGGCCAGGAGTTGTTGCCCCATTTTTTATTGTATCTGTTAAAATAAATAAGACAATGGTTGTATGACTACCCTACATGGTCAATCCTGACATTTACCTGTACTGTGTTATAAGAATCTTTTGAATAATCTGCGAGCTACAACTTTTTTTTACAAAGAGCAACAAACTCTTTTTCACTATCTGTATAAACAGATGATACTGCTCTTATCATGGACAGTGAATAGGCATTACAAAAAAGTTTACAGATTAGCAGAAAAAGGTGAAGAATGTGGATTAAGAATTAATGTTGTAAAGATGAAAGTAATGGCTGTTTCCATATTAGAAATAAAAATTAAAAAAAAATTATAGTAGGCAACAAGGAGACTGAAACAAGTGGAAAATTTTGTCCACTGTATTTATGAAGTAAAGTAAAGAGAGTTATTAAGTTTAACTTGAGAAAAAGACTGCTGAAATACTATGTATGGTGACACCCTATTAATTTTGATATAGAGACTTATCTAACCTATACTGGCACTGCTGGAGCTCAGATGTGGCGAGTTGCCCACTGAACATGGTGAGGTTCCTGGCACTGTCACTTGTAATGAAGACTCTGCTGTCTGGTACAAGGCACTTGACATATCTGTTAACACATAAGAACAATTAATAACACTTATATCTCCTGGTTTACTTTTTAATTACCTGTCATAGAAAGTAACAGGAAAATGAAGAGGCAGACAATTCTTTAGACTTGGGACCAAAATGTATTACAGAGATTTTTCAGTTTTTTATAACCATCTACTGTTAGCCTCAGGAATGACTCCCTATATGTGCCTCATTGAACAAAGGAAGAGTAAAAATAAAAATATAATTTTCTTGGCTTACAAAAGAAAATAAGATTTTTCTGCACTAGGAAACAGTGTTGGGTTTTAGAATCAGAACTAAGCAATCATTCCTTACACTATTCTCTGCTGAGTGACTTAGTACCCTCAAAAGTGTAACATAACCCTTCTGAGTGTCAATGAGGAAGGCGATAATCCCTATGTTTATAACATCTGCCCAATTCTTGCTAGCTACTTAAAGAATTTGTGAATTATGTTCAATCACATACACAACTTCATTTTTTCTTCCTCCTAAATGCTCACCTAAATAATAATACAGGTTGGGTATCCCTTATCCAAAATTCCCAAATCCAAAAGTCGATTTTATTACATTTATGATAGAGAATACTGTACACTGAATATGGCATACAGTACATCATAATTTTTACAAGGTTAGGTATGCAAGTGTAATGAATAAAGGTAAGACACAGGCTGCTTAGCACCTCAAAGTCAGGCGTAATAGCAATGTCGATTAGACGGTAGCGTTTGCTCACCTTCCTGATTCTTCATTGTACACCTTATCATGTATTTCACATAGAAAACGATGAAAATATTTAATAAAACTATCTGCAGGCTATATACATCCATATGCTGTAAATGAAATATAAATGAATTTCGTGCATAGATTTGGGCCCCATCCCCACTGGGTGAGCTAAAGCATTATACAGTACAGGTATACAGGATATAAGTATTCCAAATCCAAGACCCTTTCAGCCCCAAGCATTTCGGATGAGGGATACCCAACCTGTAATAATAAAATAAAAGTGGATGCCATGATTTGAACATGATTTTGGTAGTTTTGCCACTACAAACTCTGTATGCTCTCCCCACCTGCGCAGCTTTTTCTGGCAGTCTATTGCATTGTAATGTTCACAATTTTTGTGTTAAATGTTATTCCAATTTAAATGTATAAAACTGACACTAAAATCAGATTTTTATTTTCAAACCAAATACAGTATCAAGAAATTTTGTTTCATTTCCTGGTTCTAATGGTATTAATATCGACTCATATATTCTAATAACCCAACCACAGAAGGAAGTAACTAATTAATAATATATTATTTCTTTTATAACTATCAACATAATAAATGTGTTAAGCCTACCACTGCTGATATCCTTAGAGTTATTTTTAGAATCCACAGTGTCTAAGTGGGAGTGTTGCTGAAGGATGGCCTTGAGGGGAGAGGTAGGGAGTGATCCTGTCTTCTCATATGTGGTACACACACTCCCTGTCATGGAACCTGAAGGGATGCAGTATTGTCAGGATTTATGGTTAGTATGCATGACAATATCCGAAGGACTTTTGGTATATGAAAATACATGTGACAAAAATCAGTAAAACCTCTCATATCTGGCACTCAAACTACCAGTTTCTGGTAAAATGACACCACTGACAAGTTTACGGTCTTTTACAACACATTTCAATTGCTCATACGTGGGAAAATAATGAAAAATTTCCAGTATTTTCGGTAGAATGTTTGGATTTTCAGCAAGATAATATTATTTTAAAAAATAGCCAGCTTTCAAGTGGAAGCAGTTTCGAAATGCCAAATTCAAAAGATTTTACTCTTATCACAAAAACAGCAACAAGAAGTATGGTATACAATGGCACCACTAAATGACCAAACAAGTAAAGGAATATGATAGGTGGACAAACTATATTTCCTGCCAAGAGAATACAGTACAACTAATCCAAATAAGCATAAAGTTTTCAATATTTACCTTATTTACCTAATGGCCATTCAATATAGGTGGCCATGCTGAGAGGAGTTTGGAGGCCAATGGCCTGTGTAGGATCCTACCATTGTTCTTGATAATTTTGTCAAAGGCTATTTTGAAGCCCTACTGTTAATTGTATAACCCAAAAGTCAAAATGATTTTCAGAAGAGTCAAGATAATGCTAGACTACTGAGTTGCAATGGTGAATACCAATCAAATATTGCTGAACATAATCCCCCCCCCCCTCAAAAAAAAATTGGTTTTAAGCTTCAATGACCGTGATAAAACTCACCACAGTAACTTAGGAATGATAAATTTTACAAAAGAAGAAAGGACCACAATAGAACATTAGCCACCAACTGTATAGACTCTTAACCTACTTTTCTATAAATTAAAAACGTTACTTTTTGACAAACATCAAACTTAAATATTTACTGTAGTTGCACCATAATTTATTGACATGTTTATATGCTTTTTCTCCACCAAAACAAATGAAAAAGCAGATATACATTAAACACAATCGTAATAAGCCACTACAGTACTTAATTCACTCACTAACCAACAACCTACATTTTACATAACAGAATCAACCTTAGCAAAAGCAAAGCTAAACCTATTATATGTATGTTTATCAATATGTTTACACTGGAAAGTATGCCTAATCCCCATACTGTACCATATATTATTCTTTCACCATCTTACCTTCAATTTACTTTATACATGTGCTAAGACTACCATTAAATATTTTGCATCCATTACTCAAAGAAAAGTGACACAAAAGCAGGCTTTGCAAAATACACCGGTTACCATACATACAATATTTACATCACAAAAAAAAAAATAACCTAACACATTGCTCAAGAGATTTTCTGATTTTTTCTTTTGTCATCTAAGAAAAGATGCTACCAACTGTCTGATCTACATGAAATGTGGGAATAAATGACATGATTGTAAACTGCCTTAACCCCTTAGGTATGAGGGGTCTCTGCTGAATAAAATTATCTGGCATTGGCCAAATAAATTATAAAGAGTGACATGCAGTAGTGGGGGGAGGGGGGGGGGAGGTAATAAGTAGGTAAACATGTTAAGGTGGGGAGTGTGTGTTTGGTGTGGCCTTGTAACACTAAAAAAGTGGCACTATGAAAGAATGTGGGTCATAATGACCAACCTCTTCCTGATTACCTTTTTTTTCAATACAGGTTACATTTTTCAGTACAGGTTACAATGTTTTTCTGTTATGGAAAATTATAACTTATCAACACATTCTTATGCAACTCAGACTAGGATATTTTAAATACATTAAATTAACTTACTTATGAAAATAATTATGAACACTGAATGATGACTAATGTTAAGTAAAGAGTGAAGCATTATCTCTCCACCCATACATACCTGAAGAGCTACTCTCTTGCATACAGGTTGTGGGTTCTGGCTTCTGGTTGATACTTGGTGAATTAGCTGGAGTGCATGCATCAGTATTGACAACTGCTGATACAAGTGGCTTCTCTCCATCTCCTTCTCCTTCTAAAAGACCATGTTGGGTAATTTTTTTCAACATTATTATGAATCCTATTCTCCAGGCACACAATGCAACACCAATGATGATTTATGAATAATATAAAAACAATATATATATATACAGTATTACCCCGCCTAACGCGGTTTCACTTAACGCGTTTTATCATATACGCGGTGCCTCGCCAGAGCTGAACTTTCACTTAACACGGATTTTTTCCCATGTTATTTTTACTAGAACATAGGTATTGTGTCGGAAAAAGTGGAGTAAAGTGGAGTTTGGGGGTCGGGCCGGTTTCTATTGGAATTAATCCCATATGTTCTGTTGTTCACTTAACGCGGATTTCACTTAACGCGGGACCCTCTGGGTTCAATTGACCGCGTTAAGTGGGGTACAACTGTGTGTGTGTGTGTATATATATATATATATATATACACACACACACACACACACAGTAGTACCCAGCTTAACGCGGTAAATAAAACCCACAGGGTACCGTGTTAAGTGAAAACCGCACTAAGTGAACAACAGAACATATGGGATTAATTCCAATAGAAACTGGCCCGACCCCCAAACTCCACTTTACTCCACTTTTTCCGACACAATACCTATGTTCTAGTAAAAATAACATCTTAATTTTATGATGGTACATGCACACAATTAATACTCAAGAGAAATAGAGAAATACAGTCGCCAAGTTAATGTCCATTCAAATAATGGACTCAACTCCCTCCCCCTCTTCTCACACTACACTCACTGGCTCTTCCCTCTGAGAAATTTTTGGGGGAAAACCACTAAATTTTAATAAATAATACCTCAAACTAAAGTTAGGATAATACAATTGACATTGCTGGATTCCTTGTAAGACCAGGAATATTTTGAATATAAATGTCATATATTTTGCACAAAAGATAACATATTTACTCAGAGTAAACATTATATCTAAAATTTGTATGTCTAATACAAAATCTATGATGTTTATATTGAAAATGATCACCAAATTGTAAGAATTCCAGCAATGTAAACTATATTCTGGCCGGGTAATTTGTATGAATTTTATGAACTAAAACAAATATCTTCAGTTAATAAAAAAAAATATTCTTCACGACACTATCTGTCAATCAAAGTACCCCACCTTGCCTCCCCCCCTCTTCCAACCACGCAGTCCGTCCCAACCCCCCCCCCCCACACCAATCCTCCCTTCAAGAGATGTTGGGTGATAAAACTAAATTTTAACATTTAGTATTAAATAATACCTCAGATTAAAGTTAGGATAATATAATTGACATTGCTGGATTCCTTGTAAGACCAGGAATATTTTGAATATAAATATCATATATTTTGCACAAAAGATAACATATTTACTCAAGAGTAAACATTATATCTAAAATTTGTATGTCTAATGCAAAATCTATGATGTTTATATTCAAAATGATCATCAAATTGTAAGAATTCCAGCAATGTAAATTATATTCTGGCCGGATAATTTGTATGAATTTTATGAGCTAAATTAAAAAAAATTATACTTCACCCGTGTAAAGGGGTACACCCACCGCGGAATGTGAGCATCCTGGGTTCTGGCAGGGCACCGCGTAAACGTGGAAACGCGGAATGTGGGACCGCGTAAAGTGAGGGTTGACTATATATATATATATATATATATATATATATATATATATATATATATATATATATATATATATATATATATATATATATATATATATATATATATATATATATATATATATATATATATATATATATATATATATATATATATATATATATATATATATATATATATATATATATATATATATATATAATATATATATATATATATACACACCCAGGAAAATTCAGGGGATATGCAATTTGTTTTCCGAGGATGAGAAAATCCGTCTCCATACCCGGGTATCTCTCAATCCCAAAACCACTCTGCACCAACTATTCTGGCTAAAGAGGATATCACTGTATATATAGTCTTGGAAAATAGAGCAAGCATTCAATATTACAGTAATTTAGTTTGTTCAAAACAAGATGTGATGCACAATACAATGATCCATAAACATACTTCACCTACACACTGCTTGTAAGGCATTACTTTTCTGCACCTGTGTTATGATGCAGTATCAGTCGGGTTATATTTGATTTACTTGAAATACACAGAAGAGAAGGAGTAAATAGTCACAATTTTCATAAAGAAAGGGAAGCACAAGGAGGTTAACAAGAGAAAAAATAATAAAAGAGTCAAACATATTGTACAAGAATAAAGAAACTACATCTAGCAATACCATAACAATAACACACTGATATAAATAAAGCAACTCTCAAATCACAGTTACTAGTAGAGTATAACTATTCATAAAATTTAGGGTTCACCTTCTGGGATAACATATCACACACACACTATTAGGACACAGGATCACAAATTAAACATCACAGTTTTTGTGACAAGCTGACATCCCTAAACTTGACTCAGAGTTAACTCATATACACAATGTCATGAACTCTTAATTTTGAGCTAAGTCTGAAAAATCTATATATAATAAAAAATTATGAAATCTGGTGTACAATTATGTCTCATAGTATAGTATATACAGTACAGTAACTTCATTATTATCTAGTTGACTGAGTATACATGAACAAGCTATTCACACAAGTACTTGGTCTATAATAATAAAGTGTTGGGAATATGGCCAGATGCAGCAAATAGTGATAAATATTTGGAACTGGTGGTTATATACGGACTACTAAAATAAAAGTGAGTGATTATAGTATAAACAAAAACTGGATATTAAAAAATTACTACTGTATTGTACTGCGATTTAACTTTTATCTTGCATCAAAATTCGAGAGTGAAAACTAGATTTTTCATCCTCTCCTTTGCAAATAATATCTGTTAATGATCCTTCAAATTCTTTTTGCCCTGGTTGAGATACTACATTTAATACTTAAAATTCTCTATACCTGCACTATATTTTGACGAATATAACCCCCCCCCCCAAATTCTAAGACACAGGGGGTGTTTTGGACAGAATTCGTGCAGAATCCTACTCACACTTAAAAAAAATTCATAACACAAGAGATATGTACATATTTAACATTGAGTACCCTGTACTAGATTAGGGGTAACAAAGTTGTGGTGAAAAGTTCACAACTATATAACAAAAGTAGATGTGGCAACAGTGCCATTAAGCAAAAAGGTACAGTCACTAGCAATGATATAACAAAAAGAAACACATCATCAAAAAGTTGGTATATGCATGTCATGCCCAAGAAGATCCTGTGAATTCTTGTGAAAAGCTGACAGTGTGATGAAGCATCATAAAAATTGTGAAGTACTGGGAGCAATATAAATACCCCTGTACTGTCCCCCCAAAGTAACGACTGGCATGAGCAATGATGGTGTCTGTATGTCATGTGATTGACTTGTGGACATTTTCACACATTGCCAAAGTGGAGTTGCCGTTTGTGATATACATGTATTGTAAGACGATAAAATCTGATAAAATACTGTATATTAATACTGTATGTATACACTGACTCAAGAGTGTGATTCGTAACTTGCTATATATGAATATCATGATGTTACCATGCCTGTTCAGTATACAGTATTCCCGTTAACACACACAATGAAGATTTTTTCTTCATATAATGTACCTGAATTTGAAAAGCTTTCACTGTGGCTTCATAATGTATTATGAAAAAAGAATAAACAATTACAGTATGGTCAAGTTTATATCAGTAAATGATTTAATGTTTTACTATTACTTTGAGGGTTTTGAACACAGTAGGTACAGTTCATGGGTAGATGACATGCAGAGTTCAATGTTGCAGAGTGATGATAGTAATGGTGGTACTGATGGTAATATGAGTGAGGTAGTAATGGTGGTGGGGACTGGTTGAGGTGGTACTAGAGTGCACAAGGAGTTATGGTAACAGGTATCTTTGTTTCATTCAGCATGGCCAGAAATGACAGCTCATACTTTACATTCAATCATTTTCCATTCATTCTTCATCATTTATTTATTTTCATTCCTATAATTCATGTGTTCTGTTATAGTATTTCCCTTCCTAAAATAAAACCAAAACCTGGTTTAGCTGCCAATTCATGCAAGCTATTCAAATCCTACAGTATCACAGTTTTCCCCCAAATTTACTAGTTGCCATGTTCTCCACTCAGCCATGCACACTGTTGCTTCATGTATGTTCATTTCCCTCACTTCTGGTATGCCATTCCCCCTGATCCTTCCCTCTCCTTCTCAGTCTTTCACTCTACCTGTACCTCCTTCCACCCTTCTACTCCTATTGTCACTCTCATCCATAAATTTCTGTAATCAACTCATTTTTTAGTCAATCTCACAACTCCACATTTCCCTAATGAATAACACTGCCACACCTTTTTTAATTCTTATGTTCTTATACACTCCAAACTTAACTCTCTTCACTTCTCTAAACCTCTCTTCTACTTTACCCTTCAACATTGCTTTCTCTCTCAAAAAAAAATAATAAAAAATACAGGTTTATTTGTACTCATCCTTTTTACACTCGATCTCTCTCCTTATCACTCTGACTACATCTAAGCATATTCAAACATCCTACTGTGATGTGCTTTTGCTTCTTTTTTTAAATTTTTATACAAGTAGGGTAGGGTGACTTGCCCCATGTCCCTGGATTAAGAGGGGGGATGCATTAAGCTCCAGGCAGAAAACCTGCTCCCATGCCTAAATTTATTTACATATTTATCATATATTATATAATATTTTAATGCTTTTAAGACATGTAGCAATTTACTAACCATGAATAACATGCTGATCATTGAGAACTTCAATGCTAGACACAGATGGGTTTGATATCACCTCGACATCAGATTCCCGTCGCACACAGGAAGATGCCTCACTGCACACGCTCACACTCTCACTAGACTCTCCCAAACATGAACCCGAATCTGTTCCTGGTAAGATGACAGTGCTTATGACTGACCAGTCAATTACCAAAGACCTTTCACCTTTACAAAAAACACAATAATCAAGCTGGCAGAGAAAAAGATGCAAATAAGAGAAGCTAGAAATAATCAAAATAGAATCCCAAGAATAAATACTATATAAACATGACAATAAACACGGATAACAACACTAGACATTAAAACGAACAAATAAATTAAAGAAAAATACCTAAGACATTAAAGAATTTCAATGGGAAAATATTTTAATGACTTTAATTTAAATCTCATGCTAAAAGAATAAATGCCAGATATATTTGGTTCACTGGAGTTGAATGTAAACCATTCAATTTTATATTATTAAAAAAAGTTAATAAATAAGAATGAATAACACTTAATGAGAACATGCAATTTATTTTTACAAACAAACATTCCAACAATTTAACCAAAACATTATGTCTCAAAAAGTAAGACTTGTACTATTTCTTGTAGATACTGGCATGTAAGTAAGGCCAGTTATTTTCCAGATTAAGGTAAGGTCGGGTCTGAAAGCCATTACCAAATTCCCAAACCTTTCCGTGGAAATAATAGTCATATTTAAAAGTAAACTTGAATTTTCTGATACTATACTCAAAAATGACTTGGTAGTTTCCATATAGGGTTTGGGGTACAGTCCACAGGGCATGATCAAATGAAAACTTACCCAGGACAACACCTACATAGGTGCAAAGGTACGTACTGTAACTATTAATGGGTGGGGAGCATAGGGTTTTGGAGATGATCTTCCCCAGAAGCTGTCTAAATTAATGACAGGTTTTTTTAAATACACTATTCCAAGAGTAAAAACAAAAACAAATAAATAAAATATTTTTATTTCTTACAAAACTTACCTAGAGATCCAATTTTGCACTAGTGTGGCAGAAACATCCTTTAAGTGCCTGTGACCTGGTCTGTGGCTTCAGTGATGTATTTCAGACTCCCAACTATTCTAAATCCAGAAAACCACTGGTTTTCCACACAGATTCTCAGGGACACCTTCATAAAACTTACAGTTTTGATTTGCTTGTGTTAAAATATGACTTCAGTGTAACAGTAGACTCCATATATGGTTCATAGCCTAAACACACTACCAACTAGCATGACAGAAAGTACTGCTTCTACTGTACCATTTGTCACAAGCTGCTACACCTGATCAAGACATATAATACCTTACAATCTGAAAATAAATTATAAAATTCTTTTTTCTAGAGCTTCATCTAATTATCTAAAATTTTTAATTGTTTTCTTTGTTTTACCTGCTGGAGGAGCACTGGCAAGAGCACCTGATTTATTCACCAATGTTTGGTCTAGAGGAGTGCTACAAAATGGACCACTTGCTTCATACATAGCTGAAGAGGACACAGCAGGATGATCCACCCTCTCAACCCGCACCACCACACCTCCACCACAGTTGGGGCACTTGAGTGTGTTTGAGCCTGTTTAAAATATTATATTCTGAGATACTAAACAAATATGGGGAGAAAATAACAAAATGCATTCTTACTATAGAAACAAATTACTTTTCAATATATTACAATATCTCCTATTAGTCCTGACACACAAAGGCCGACAACAAATATGACAACCAGAATTATTATAAATTTACTCAAACACATTGTTCAACCAATAATAGCTAATGGGGTATTGTGATATACAATACTAATTATGAAGAAAAGACAGATAGTGTAAAAAATGAAGTTAAAATTAAATTACTTCAACAGTGTATCTAAATGACCCGATGAAAGAATGAGTAAATAATGTATATGTGAGACACAAGTATGAGCATGAATGACTGTTGAGGGAGACAGCATAATTAATATCAATTCCAGAGATTTTGTCCTTTTATCTCTCTCTCACTTTTCCTCCTCTCCCACGTTTTCCTTGAAAAGCATCAATGAAAATAGGAACCTATATCTAGGGCAGAAAATGGTAAGGGCAAGTGGTGCCATACTCTAATACAGAGCTCAGGAACTCATATACTAGACTGAAATATGTATTTCCCAAGAAGTGACCTTAGACCCTGTACAATCCGCCTGCCTTGAGATGTACAAGAGCCTGAGTTCCTCTATAAGAGATGACAGTTTTGTAATAGGCCTCTGAAAATACTGTATATATTTTTTTAATTTTAATAAATTTGACCTTTGATACTTCAGTTAAATTCTGAAATTATATAAAATAAGCCTCACAATTTTCTAGTGAATCTTAAACAAAGCCAAGCACATAATAAGTAATGATACTCAAACATAAAAAAAAGTAAATTAACCAACCATCAGACTGTACTGCCAAGTCTCGAGAAAATTGAGCGTCACATTTAACACACTTCATGGCAGAATGAAGCATCTCCTGAAGTGCATTCCTCTCTAAGACTGGAGTCAATATCTTCATTAAACTCTGCACAGAATAGAGAGAGAAAAAATTAACACTGCAATCATGGGAAAAAATAAAATTATAAACTTGATCTAAAGATGGTGGCATGATAAATCCTGACCAAACAGAAACAATATAAGAAATCAAAGTTTTAGGTATAGTGTACTGTATTTATGAGACCTTAAATCTTCAAAATTAAATCTACCTTGTATAGAGCAAGCTTAGTTTGAAACAGTTTGAGATAATGCCAGGTGTCTAAAAGTGAAATAAAATTGTAATCATTGTAAGAACATTGTTTTGCACTTTCAGTAAGATAACATTCAGTATCAAGGTTTCATCTGTTTCTTGCAAGCCCTCAAACCATTTTTTTTGTAATTCTGGAATAAAGAAACTACTGTATATACTTGTGTAGATGCCTATCTCGTGTGTAATCCAACCCCTGATTTTTTCATTTACTTCAGAAATACTAGGTATAATCCTAAACATATTTTATAGCAAAACACCAGAATCTCACCAATGTGTCTTGACTTTGATCACCACTACAACAGCTGACACTATGAACAGTGTTACCAATTCTAAAACTGAAGTCCCGCCAGTTATCAACTCTACGGTACTTATAAATTTTGCTAGATTCACCCCAAAAAGAGGCTTTAAATGTAGACTGTAGCATCAATACTTAAATTTTAGGCATACAAGCAACAATATCAAAAGCATATACATACAGTAAACAGTAATAATGCAGGAGTCAAAACTTTCCAAAATCATCAGTTAGCCCACAGGGCGAATTGCTGAAAAAATCTACCAACCCTTACATAACTTTAATTCCTGGTGGCTTCACCAGATATTTCATTGTAAACATGGCCTATAGAATATAAGGTCTGCTCACACACCAAAGAAAAATGAACCTCTTGGATCTTGTGATGTCACTTGTGCCCATACAAATTCAACAACAAACATGGCAACACTTGCTCAATTTTGGGATGTTTATCACAAATTAGAAACAGGGATGATATAACTTCCATCAGTTTCCAAAGGATAAATAAGTGAGAAAAGGATGGATTCACTTGTGAAGAGGAAAGACTATAAATGCTGAAAATGACGACATATGCAGCTTGCATTTCGCGTCGAGTACTTTTGAAGAGAACTTGAAATATAAACTGCTTGGACAACCAGTACCAAAGACTTGTAGATTGGAGCACTACCAACATTACAACTGCCATGTTCAAAAGGTAAGCCTATATTATTTCAGCTACAACATAAAAATAGGAGTGTTATAACACAATGTAGCCTACTGCATGTTCGAAATTAAATGCACCCCAAAACAATTTTGTACAGCTTTTATATACTTCAAGGCAGCAGCAAAATACTATACCTGTACACAGCTTCTTGTGAAGGAGTGTCAGCTTTACTTTCTTCATTCACAAGTTTTTAAATGACCATTATCATTAGATAAGAACATTTTGTAGTTGAATGTTGGAGGGAGGTGTAAGCTGCCATGCAGGAAAGCAACAAGTATCATGTTTGCAATTCACATCAATTGGTTATCAATGGGCATGGAGGTAGCAAAACCTCTCGTCCTCTAATATAAGCTCTCACATTGTACAGCATTGTGGTTGTTTGCTGTCATGATTTTTTTGCAGTCTATAAACATTAAATTATATATTTATTTAGCCTATGCTAGTACCAAGGTCTAGAGAATACATGTTTTCTCTAAACCTTGGCTAGTATGTTATAAGCAGAGTATTAAGTATTATATCTGAAAGGCATGTACAGGTAGTTCTGCTATAACGCGATAATTGTGTTCTTGTAAAATATCGTGTTATAGAAAATCGCGTAATAGAAATAACAGGGCTTATGGAGAAAATAGGGTTAGGTGCAGATTACTCGAAATCGAAAAAATTTAGTAGTTAGCCTAACACAAAGGATAGCACAGTCTAAATAAATGTTACATTCATATCTAATAATGAAATCATACAGTAAATTTAACACTTTACCTTGAAAAAATATGAATGTAACTTGATGGGGGAGAAGGGTGATTTTGAGGTTGATAACATCAAGCTTCTCTTCAAGTGTTATATCCTTTCTTTTACGATAATCACCGGGAATTCTATCATCAGAATGCTTTTTGGAGATATTCTTCTTTACCATATTCACAGTTAATACCACAAAATTGGAGAAATAGTAAGCAAAAATCGCGTTATAGCAAACAAGCGATCGCGTTATACAAATATTGTTCCGAATTCATAAATCGCGTTAGAGCAAATTCGCGTTATCAAAACACGCGTTATAGCAGAACTCACTGTAGTAGCTTCTGTCCGATTTATTGGGGTTGTTGTGTTAGTGACACCTTATACGAACTCACGCCTACCGGTAGGTGGCCCTTGGGCCGGCCATCCTCGTTACACGAGGGGCAACCATTATTATTATAGGTTGACAACCCTTTATCCGCAATTCCAAAAACCTAAAGTTTTTGTGGAGCAATTTTTTTTTTTTTTTTTAAACAGGGATTAGCCCACCCAGGCATAGATCACTGACCCACATCGGGGCGAAAATGTAATAGTAATACTAATTATAATAATTATAATAGTACTAATTATTCATAGTAAATAAATTTTTTAATTAAAAAATAAACCAAAATAAAATAATAATGATAACAATAATAATAATAATAAAATTTATAATAATAATAATAATAATACTGTATTAATAAAATAATAATAATAATAATAATAATAATAAAGAAATATACAAGAATGAAAAAAGATAAAAAGTAAGAAACACGACCTAATCCTATGAATTATTATTATTATAATTTTTATTATATTTTCGCCCCCCAGGCCCCAATGTGGTCAGTGATTTGTGCCCAGGTGGGCTAAAAAAATAAAATAAATAAATAAACATTCTGAAAACCAAAAAATTCCAAAATCCGAAATGCCTCTGGTTCCAAGGATTTCGGATAAGGGATTGTCAACCTGTAGTAAGAATTATATAGATGTGGGCTAATGGCATGTATTAATTACATAACTAACATCACCCAAATTTATGAGACAATGGGCAATGAAGCACAGCTTATCACTTCCTTCTCAAGTGCCAGATGACTTTCATGTCCTCTTCATATCACGAGATTGCAAGGCTTGGCATTCATGTTTGCCTTAGAAATGAAACTACGCTGCCCATCCCTAGCAAATGTGCTCCCACACTTCACTGACCCCTCCCTTCCCCCGCTCAGCATACTAACACTCACATCGAAAGAAATGTTTATTCCCTTATGTTTTTTACCTTACAATAATAATTTAATTAATTTTTTGCACATTCTGTAAATAGGATGTGTGTGCATGTAAATGAGAAAAAAAATATATCTAACTGAGATAACGAGTTGGAAAATAAGAATTCCTCAAAAGTGGGAAATGGTTGAAAATTTCCTAGCGATGTAAACAGATGCAAATGAAAGGAAAATTATCTCAAAATCTTCATTTGTACCAAGTAATTGAAGATTTAAAGCAGTATATAATGAGAGTCTGCTCTTCAAGAAACAACATAAAGAATCTAGGGGTACGGTTGGCAATCCCAGGATAAAGAAGCTTGCTAGTAAGGTTAGCCTCCCACGAGCATGTGGGTAGCTATCATTCACCATAAATGACCCACAAAAATGCATGACTTTTAACTTCTAAAAAACATTACGCATATTCAGTATGACTTCCTACTTCTTGCATAAAAATTTGATCATAAAATGCGTACTAATCTCAAGAATATATGGGAACTGGTTTAAATTTTCAAACCCAAGGCAAAACGTGTCCCTTCTGGAAAAAAATAATTTATGAAAAATGTGTAGTTCATTTCAAGGGTCAGTAACTAAACTCATTAGCAATATTATAACTTTTTGACACCAGATCCTTAATCAGCATGATGAGAAGTACCTTTACATACCATCTCAACATTCAACAAAGGATATGTAAATTTTCTGTGAAACTCTAGTCTTTCTATATGATGGTGGTACAGTATTATGTTTCTTCAACATCTTAGTGGTCTGCATTCCATAAGACATATCCATCAAAACCAGGACATTTCTAAACAGTTCTCAGTACAAAATTTAAAAGCAAATTTCTTAGTACTGTAGGTACATTGTTCACAACTTATAAGTTCATTTTCATTTATCATCTCCGGATGAGTAGAAAAGTGACTAAAAAAATTAGTACAGTTCACAGATACCTCAGTCAAGTATGTAATGTACACTCGCTCCAAAAAGTATCTTTACAGAGAGGTCCAATAAATTTCAAAATGAACACCACGATTTCTGTTGTCTCAGTAGGGTTGTCAAAATCTTTAATCATTTGTGTCATATTGTCTCACACAAAATCATATACAGGTAGGGACTTTTTGGAGAGAATGTACACATAACCCTTCCAAATATCAGTACACAAAAAGACTTCATTTCACAGATAAAAACAACTGTAATACTATACCTGGTGATCAGGAGGATCAAGGATGTATGTTCTTGTCCTATATGCAGGTCTTATTGTGTCAAATGTGATCAGAATCTTGTGGGGTGACATTGACAACAACTCTACACTCTCTACACATCTAAGCTCCCACTGAGAAAAATAGAAGATTTTAATTATGGAGATACATCTTTTATTGTATGATATGAGGTATTCAGGAAACTTTATACAGTAAGGTCCTGCTGAATGAGTACACTGATCCCTTGCTTAACACAGGGTTGCATTTCCAGAAAATGCCGTGTAGAGCGAACCCATTATAACATGGGGAGTTAGGGGATGCGCCAGGTGAACCCTAAAAAGTCTCCCCCCCCCCCCACACTAAAAACACCCCAAAACCAAAGTTCAAAAACATCATACAGCACTAAAATAGCTCATTAATAAACATACAGTACAGTACATCTACCAAATTCAGCTAAGCATGAAGTTGTGGAGGCACTGGCATGCCCATGAAATCAGTTCCAGAAAGTTTAACACCACGGCCATTTGCAGACGCTGGCTGAGTCACGCGTGGCCTCCCTAATGCCTCACCATAGCAGCCCGGCCCAGCTAAGGACTTTCCTTAGCAACATTCCTCCTCCCATTGGCACAAAAAGCTATGTTTAATCATTTTGTTTTTTACCTAGTGATGATTAGTTGTTGTTTTTCACATTTTGTCTGTAGGATTGTGTGCGCATGTAACTGAATAAAAAAAAATAATAAAAAAAATGAAGAAAGTTAAGTTTATCTACTTCAAATTACAAGTTGAAAAAATAACCATAAAATACCTCCCACTAAATCTCAGTGGCACACAAAAAAATGTCTACATTCACTTTATGTTTTTGACCTAATGATGATGACCTTTTTTTTGGCACATTCTGTATGTGGGATTATGTGCATGTAACTCCGACAGAGTGGGCGGACTGGCTTCTCTCTAGCCATAAGAATGTCTTGCTTAAGCATGATGAATAAGCATTTAAATAAGAATAATAAATACAGTATACTGCACTCATGTATGAAGGGTATGAAGAATGATGATGGTGTAGTGTGTTGGTAGGACATTAATGTCCAACAGAAGCGGTGGATTGGCCTCGCTCTAGTCAATGAAGAATGTCTAATTTACTCTCTAAGGTAAATGTGGTCCTACTCTTCTTTATTGGAGTGTCCCTAGGCAGAGGGGCACTTGGAGAATGTTTAGGCAGAGCCATGGTGATGACAACTAGCACTAACAAAACTCTGAGCCACGAGACGTGGGGATGCCACACGTGAACAGTAATGGACTTGACCCGTGTTAACCTGTCTCAACCCGCATTAGAGCAAATCTTTTTCCATGTGTTTAGCAATACCAGGTAGTAATAAAGAATTGTCTTCGAGCAAATCCACACTGAACAAATCTGTGTTAAGCGAGGGGGCAGTGTACCTGATTAACAATAATTTGGTTTAAAGAGTGTAGTGTTTAAGGGTATGAAAATGTAACAAATGAGCTTGTGTTCATTTTAACAAGAAAAATTCTGAGCAATCCAGCTCACAGTATCATTCGTAAAGTCGGATCAGTCATGCCTTGTCACTGGCTTAGCAGCCAGCCAAGCAAAAACATTCATAGACTCATTTTCTATACTGTACTTTAAGGTGAAGTCAATGGAAGACTAAACTCAACCTGGCTAGTCAGTGAGCTTAGACAACTTGGCAATGTCCATTTATCATGTTCTCTGCCTTTGTTAGCTTGCTTCTTATTGTTTTTACAATAAAACCCAACAACAGTGAGTCCAAAGAAGACATCTAGCACTATGAGCAGTACCACTCCTAGGATGAAGAGGAAGACCATCATCCTGGAGACAAAACTGGATGCACTGCAGAGAATGAACTCTGGTGAAGAAGTGAAGGTTACCTGTAGAGCTCTCAGGTTAGTATCATCAACAGTGTGTAAAATCAGCAAACAAGCTGATAAAATTAAGGACAGAACAAAATCTAAAACCCATGATCCTGAGCACTGCAATAACATGATGGAAAATGTGGAAAGGCTGTCGGGTTCTTGAATCAGATGCAAAACCAGTGCAATATTCCTCTGAGTTATCTGGTGATCATGTAGAAACAGAAGTAGAAGCCTCTGTCCTCTACAACCAATAACCATCTATACCTTCAACCAACAATCCTAGGCCAACACAAACAGCATTAACCTTCAGTTCTGCTAAGTACCCTAATAAATAGTATTAAAACAAAGCTTAATCTTTGAACTAGAGTGAATCTCAGCTTTTAACATTGGAGTCTGTGGAAAAATGGGTCCTGTTCAACTAGAATTCACCTAAAAAGCACTCATACAGGAACACATATTGCTCGTTAAGCAGTACCTGACTGCCTTACTGTACAAATCTTCAATTCAAATAGAAAAGTTCTTAAATCATGATGAATAATACAAGAATTTTCATGTGAATTTGTCAAGATAAGATTAAAGTTCAAATAAGACCCACAACAGTTTAAGATGAATTACACAAACAACAATTAAATGTCAATATCTAGAGTAAAATCCCATAATTCAAAATAATATGGGCTCTAGCCCTTACGAATTATAAGATTACACAAAATTTGAAGGACACCTTCTCCCAAGGAAAAAAAAAAGGTAATTTTCCATTATCTGTCAAATTAAAATTAAAATGTTATCTTTTATGTTTAAGCTCTTGTATTTGCCTCTTGACTTGACAGGGTTGTCAAACTTAATGGCTCAAACACTGGAAAATTATGGGAAAAAGGTGGAAAAATCTTGCACGGTAGCCCGTAGATGTACACTCCACAACTGACCAAGTGGTCCAACATGCATATACTATACTTGTTTACACAGAGGCGGGCAGCTGCATCCCATGGCAATATGTACGCAATACATATTAGTAAATATTTCTCATAATCCCAAATTTTACCAAATATTATGAAAATTGTAACAAATACATTGCAATATTTTTAAATGTCCCTCACACTTTGAATGTAACCAAATACAGGTTCAGTATTATGAAAATTGTAATATACAGTATATTTTGTATCAGCAAAACATTACGAATGATGAGTGATTTTGAATTTGAGGGGTACGAATTAAGGGGGTTTATTGTAATGAACAAAATTATATTACAATTAATAAGAATTTACTTCCATTACAAGTTTTCAAGCACTGCTAATAAAATTATAAAATTGGGAACGTACCCTAAATAGAGTCGCCGTTGTAATGCTATGCTTTTCCTTGAAGTACAAAGGCGTGACTGCTAGGATAACATCATGCAGGCTTTTACCATCTTGAGCATCACCTTCCTCACCTCCTTGGTCTTCCATCTCTCTTTGGGCAAGGACTTTATCCTTCTCATCTGTTTGGCAAGTCAATGACATATAAATAAGAACTTTCATTTCTAACAAGTTGCTGATCAAGCTGACAGTTTTATCTAATATATCGCCTCAATCAAACTATTCCCCTTAAAATGTAATGTACTGTATATGATAGTTACAGAAAAATTATCAACTCAACCCTTATTAAGCTTTACACATATCTGCATGTAGAGTGGACCCTCCATTAACGAGCGGTTCAATTTATGAGATCTTAGTAAACAATAAACCCCCCGTAAGGACTTTCAGTTCTATTAACGACAGCCTTACGAGAAACACGTTTTGGTGTGCGCATCGGCTGATCGACTCGTCCACCAATAATTAATTATCGTTTCTATGTTTACCTTTGTTTCCAGTAGAGTAAACATCGAGAAAGTTATACTCTTGAATATTTTTGCATCTTACATTAAAATTATTGGTCATTCTGAAATTTAGTTAACATATTGATAATATACAGTGCAGTGTTGGTTTAAATAAAAACAAATCTAGAATTAGTTAAATAAATTGTTGTGAACTTAAAATTTTATTGGTGAAATTATCAAGCATGGGTCCGAAGAAGTCTCGGAAGGCAATTTCAATTCAAATGAAACAAGAAATTATTCAGAAATGCGAAAAAGGCATTAGAACTAATGCACTCTGTAAAGAATATGGCATGTCATCATCGATTGTATCTACAATCAGCTGTTGCGCTGCCGCTATGTAAACAAAGCTGCCGGGAATTCTACAGTATATACACACCTCAAATTAAGTGTTAAAATATTTTATTGTTTTATATTTTTTATTGTACTATATACTGTACAGTACTGTATTTTGTTTATATTTAAAATTTTGTTGATTCTATTACCAGTATACAGTACTTTGTATGTACTTTTTAACTCATTTTAAGGGAATTCTGTGAGTTGGAACCAATTACCCAATATCCAATTGAAATAATAGATTCAGTTAACGAGATTCAGTTAAAAAGTGACTCTGTGGAACCAATTGTGCTCGTTAATGGAGGGACCACTGTACAGTATATATATTAATTTCATATTACGGTCACTGCAATATGTTATTTTTGTCTAATAATTTATAGGTTAGCCTAAAACCCTTTGCTCATGTTCTTTAACTCCTCTCTGGGCCTTCTATCTTAACATCCATTAAAAATATTAAAACAATTACAAAATAGCATTGTGGTACAGCTGTATTAGCTTCCTGTTATGTGTGCTGCACATCTATATGATTAAAAAATGTTTTCATTAATTACCTCCTTTATCAATTAAGAACTGTGTACTGTATAACATTATGACAAGTACTAGCTACATTTTGACATTAAAATATATTAACAATAAATAAAGAGCAAAGACTTTCTCCTGTATTATTAAACAACATCTTCCCTTTAAGAGGGTCGTCGTGTTTCAACCCTTCTTTTAAACTAAATGAGTCCTGAGGGACACCGCAGTACCTGTACAGTACTTAACGGGGTGGTGTGGCGGTAAAATTAAATAATTCAAATAAATTTAATTTATATTGGAATTATTTAATTTTACTGCCACACCACCCCACTAAGTACTATACTGCAGTGTCCCTCAGGACTCATTTAGTTTAAAACTCGGGTTGAAACACGACGACCCTCTTAAAGGGAAGATGTTGTTTAATAATACGGGCGTTTATCTTTTGATGATTTAAGCATTATGTGATTACACGTGAAGGGGTGGGTCAAATATTAACCAAAGAATAAATTTCCAACTGTATAGAAAATTATCTAAATACCTGAGTGTGTATATATATATATATATATATATATATATATATATATATATATATATATATATATATATATATATATATATATATATATATATATATATATATATATATATATATACAGTGACCCCTCGTTTAACGAACACCTCGGTTAACGTAATTTCGATTAACGAACTGCCTTCCATAAGGATCTTCAATTCGGTTAACGAAAAAAAATTCGGTTAACGAAGTTCTTACGAACCGACCTCAACATGTTTTTGCTTGCACTGACCGGGCAACCAGCTTTAGTATCAGTCCGCCAATACATTAATCGGTGCTAGGGCTTAAATTCCTTACTATTTTAGTAAATATCAAGAAGTTTATACTATTCAATAATTTTAAAAGTTTTATATTCAATTTTTTAGTCATTTTAGCAATTATTGAACATAATTGAAGGTAAAGTGACTAGTTTAATGCGCGGCATCCAGCCTCTTAACACAGCAAACAGGAGTTAGTCTCTCCTGTTTTCACTGAGGTAACATCTTGCTTGAGACTCTCTTCAACTAAACGCTTTTTTTCTGTGTTTCCAAGCAAATTATTGGTCATTTTGAAATATATTTTACATATTGACAATATATAATGCAGTGCAGTGTTGATTTAAAGAAAATAATCTTGAATTACACCAGAGAGCTAAAATTTTATGGGTGAAATGGCGCCATGGGGTGACTTCTCTTCCACCTCAATGCCTTCTCTTCTTCCTTCTCCTCCACCCCCATTCTAAATCCCATCATCATCATCATCATCATCATCCAGGAGCCTTCTACATACACACCTCAAAGTAAGTGAACTTTTCTACCATTTTTGTTGAATTTAGGAAATTTTCGGTGAGCTGGAACCAATTACCCAAAACCCATTGAAACAATGGTTTCGGTTAACGAACGACCTTCTGGAACGGATTGAGTTCGTTAACGGAGGGGTCACTGTATATGCTGATAACCACAAGGAAAGAAGAAAACACGAAGTTCCCAAGCGCTTTCGTGTAATTCACATCTTCAGGGGTGAGTACAGACTAGAGAGAGTAATACAAATCAAGGTGTATATATACACCATTTCACAAAAATTTCTCACACATTCCTGCACAGCTAAAAACCTGGAACGTCAATGTGGCATTTAAAAACTCATGCACTGTTAAACAAATGTTAATCAAGAACTCCCCCAACAACACAATTGGTTGCATTTATAAAGTTCCTTGCAAGGAATGTAATATGTTTTACTTAGGCCAGACAGGTAAAGATCTTGCAACTAGAATTAAACAACACAAATACAGTGTTAGGACAGGCCAGGAATCCAATGCTCTGTTTGTTCATTTGAGGGATAACAAGCATTGCATTGACTGGGATAATGCCTCCTCAATATTACCATGTAAGTCAATTGACAGTAGGAACATCATAGAATCTAGTCTTATTAAACATACCGAAGCATTCAACATGAATTTGAGTAACGGCATGTACAAGCTGGACAATTTTGTAATTAAGAAGATTTGTGATCAGGTGAGAAGGCCAGGTCACTTGACCATCTGACCTGACCACCAACCGTTGTGTGCTATTTAAAGATTAGTAGGGTCATTACCTAATACCTGACCATTGTGGACCTGGTCTCACCCTCCTCTGTATATATACACCTTGATTTGTATTACTCTCTCTAGTCTGTACTCACCCCTGAAGATGTGAATTACACGAAAGCGCTTGGGAACTTCGTGTTTTCTTCTTTCCTTGTGGTTATCATATACCTAGATCACACCTACAGTGATTTACTTGCATATATATATATATATATATATATATATATATATATATATATATATATATATATATATATATATATATATATATATATATATATATATATATATATATATATATATATATATATATATATATATATATATATATATATATATATATATATATATATATATATATATATATATATATATATATAACTCATTTGCCTCAAAAATTAAGTTTAACATACCGTCACTATCGCTATGTGGTGGTGACATATCAGTAGATGATCTCCGAGAAATGTTTGAGCTTCCCTTATAGAAACTGGACTCCATGCTGGACTCCATGCTTGGCTCATCACTTGTCTTTGCCTCAGTTATATCACTAGTGGAGGGGTTCTCTTCTGGAGAGCTTTCCTTATCATTTTGATCTGAAGGAATGCCTACAACCACATCTTCCTTATTTGTGTTTACTATTTCATCCTGGTTGCTGGTTTCATTTGTGGCCATGTTGACTAGATTGGTCATATCACATTGAGCACCTGGGGTCCCAGAGTGGGGTTTGGACTGAAGAATTTCCTCAAGTAATCTGTCACTTTGCTCAGGAGCAGGATTTCTGAATAAAAAATGTTTTTGCATTTTTAATTATTAACATCTTTAACAAATATTGAAGAACAAACTATTGCTATGGAAAATGTTCCTGCTACAGTGACAAATTCCAAATAAAAAAATCCATATTTAAGTTACATTCATAAGTGACATGTCACACAGAAAAAAATTTGCTTTCTCATTTTATTCCTCATAGTCCATGAACTGTACACAAAACACAAAAAAATAACTCATTACCTGGCAGTAACTTACCTCATGTCTGTCTTGAGGGTGTGGGCATTGAGAGCCTGAGTGAAACTTTCTGAGGTGGGAAGAGTGAAGGTTGGACCAGCTGCCAAACTAGGTGGTGGGGGGTCGGGTACACCTTCAAATAAAATACATTTTCTTAGCTCCAACAACTCGATGCATACTGTAATAGCACAATTTAATTTATTCTGCAGGAGTCTATTTAATTATCTGTATATATCATGGCATTGAATATTTCTAGCTAAATGCAATTCCCATTTTTTCAAATTAATTTTGAATATCCATCTTTGCAAATATTTAAGTTCTCTTAAACTACCTAATTTCTGGAAGTCCTTTATCATTTAAAAGCCCCTAACTCATAGGTCTCTAAACTCCACTGACCATCTCTCCAAAACCATATGTAATCTTATTTCATCAACATGTCCACTGTTTTGCAAGGTTTCCTCTAAGTAACTCTTAACTTACCATTTCTTGTGCCTCATTTTACTCGTATCTACAGTATGTCCTTGAATAGCTTAAGTCATCAATCATCATTTATATTCAGTATGACTGTATCTTTTCCTGTATATGCCACTGGTTGTTTTCTTAATCCTTATTCCTTTCTAAACTACATATTAAAATTGTGGTACATAGCTGCCCACCACATCAAACAATAAATTAATAGCACAGTTTTGATCTGAAATAAAGAGTCTAATGAACATACTAGCCAGGTCTTCAAATCCCAAATAAACCAATAGTTACTTTTGGATTTTCCACCCAGCATGACTGTTAAAGACTTACCCATTCTTTCCAACATGTCACTGTCTGCCAAATGTATACTGTCATTGTCCATATCCTCATTATCAGGATCTGTGATGGCTATATGTCGAGTGCGTTTCTTCTTTGATTTTCTGCGGGGTTGTCCATTGCCTGGGTAGTGAGATTATTGTATGTTTCAAACATGGTAGCCACTAGCAAATATTTTTAATAGGTATTAATCCTTTTTAGTGAATATGGACAAAATTCATCACTTTTAATTACAGTACAAAGAAAAGCCATTACAGTATTCAACCATTCTGAGTCTCACATATGGTACATCTCAACCTTCAAATACATGCCAAATATGTTAACAATGTAAAACCATGTTGGAGGGCTGACTTCACATACCCACAGGGACCTATCAAGCCATTTCTTATTAGAAAAATATCACAATGAGATTGACAAGCCCTGCCCTGCTGGGTCTGAAAATATACCTCTCCATGAAAATACTTAAATTTTAGGTTCATTATATGCACTTTGTTGGATTTTTACTTAAAGGTATGAGAAAGTGTGAAGTAAAGCATCCCTGTACCATATGTAAACACAAATAAGCTTGATATTTTAAAGCAAAAATGACTGCTGCATGTAATAACTCAATACAAAAACCAGCTGAAAAGAACTTCACATCATTTTTTAAACACCCAGAACGTTTTGATAGACATGAAAGAATAGTGTTATCACTTTACTGAAAGGGATCAGTCACACACCAGTGGGTGAAATAATGTTGGTCAAAATCTCCAATTTCCACACAAAACCACCCTACATATTTTTTCACATGTTTGGAACTACTGTACTTTACACTAATAAATGGGAAACATAGACATCAGTGTTTCATGCTATCAAAAATGAACTAAAAATAAATCAAAAGACAGTTGACATTCGTCTGCTCTTAAAATACTTCAAAGGTAAACTTTATTAAGTTTTAATCCAACATAGTTAAGAGTTAGCTCTTCTGAATCTGAGAGGAGAATCTTCCATATAAACCATGCTCATCGAGATAATTAAAATTTGTTATCATGTACCCCCAAGAGAAGCACTGTACATGAAAATAGAGGCAATGGTTTCCTTTGCATACTCTACTTGACATAAGTTTGATGACATTCAGGTATGATGAATATTAAAAAGGGACACACTGGCAGCTGTCCTTGCCTTCCAAGCATGGGCAACAATTATAAAATTTTTAGCATGAAAACTTCTACTAGACGGTAACAGAGAAGTATTTGCATTAAGCACCAAAAATCTACGTCAAATATAAGAAAGTTTCACAGCCAAGGGTGATGTTTATTACCAGAGGGATGAATGAGCATAAATTAATACTTCAGTCAGTTATCAGGTTGGTGGTGATTATAAAATTATAACAGCCTCTTGTATATATGAGTATGATTCCTTACCATAAGTAATAATAAGGAAATACATAAATTCTTATGTATTCAAATTGAAATTTTGTACATCATTTCACTCACATAACACTATACACTACTGTTAATATCTAGAGTGGTTGTGATGCACCATCTTTATGTGTAAAGGATTTAAAAGAATTCATCACCACTTAAAAATCATGCAAAAGTAAAACATAACAGACAATTCTTAAATACCCAGATGATATACAATCTAAATGCCAAGAGCAGAACACAACCAAACCTGAGTTTTTGAGTGATACAGGAGCTGAATCATTAACTAAACTTGCTGGTTGGGAGTCTACTGGATCTAGCTGAATCAGATCTGCCTCTTCAGGTGAATACAGAGGCTGTGAGATTAGTCCATGTGCTGGACTTATTGGATTCACTGGAGAACAAAGGGAGGAGAGGGATGAAAGAGATGAAAGAAGTTCTGGGGAGTAAGAGGATCCTGCTGGCACTGCATGCATCCCAACCTCATCATATTCTTGACCTGTTAGAGGCACATCATCAAACACAACCTGCAAACAACATTATCTTAAATGAGCAGTAAAAAAAGTGATAATAAACATTTATTGAAGAAACACAGTGAGTTAAAAAATTTAACCATAAAAGATGAAAGAGAGTTAAGTTGGACAAGTTAATGATACATCACAAGGACTATTATGATTTTGTGTCCTAAGAAAATGACCAAATATTTAACAAGTTGTCAAGTTCTAACACATACATGAATAAGTTTCTCTCTATCAAACATAAAGCTGCACATAGGACAAGTGTTACATTAGTAAAGTTAATGGTGAAAATAATTTCATAACTAAGTCAACATATATAGTACCTTATGATTGGCAGTAGCAGGATTTAGCTGTCTGATAATTTGACTTCTGTAGTTGAGGTCCCATGTGATAGGGTTACCACTTATCTTGAGCACTCTAATATGAGGTAAGGCACCAATGGGTGACAATGCTTCCTTCAAACTTAATACATTGTCCCTCAGATCCAGCTCCTCAATGTTATTCATTTCATGTAAACCTAAATAAGGAAAAATAAGTAGCATCCTTACAGAATATAAAACTGTTGTAACACTTCATCTTAAAATACTACTGTATATGATGTCCATTCTTAAAAGAGTAATGTAAATGGCTGTTAAGCAACCCAAAACTACAACAAAATATATACGCACCACTTATGTGAGAAAAAAGATTGTTATTGGCTATGAGAACTATAAGAGAGTAGGTAGCAGTAGGAGAGAGACGGGGAAGGAGTCGTAGTTGGTTGTGGCTCAGGTCTAATAACGACACAGTAGGGAGGTACTCCAGAGCTGAGGCATCCTCCAGTTCACAATGGCTTAAGTCTAGTATCTGTTCAAACAAAAACATATACAGTATTAGCACCATAAACCTCAAATTTCTACTAAAGGCGCTATCATACAAATTGCCAGAAAATATATACATGTACCTAAACACTGTAATACGTGTGAACTGTAATTGAAAGCTTAAGTACCAAAAATAGTTTGGTCTCAATAATAATACTGTAATAATCATCATCATCATCATCATAAACGTTTTATGTACATTTTCTATGCTTGCAAGGGTTAGCCATATAACCATTAATTCATAATATAAATTATGACAGTTTCTATGCCCTAATTACTCCAAAAAAACATCACAGAACATAAATAACCAATGAGACATAATCCCTTCAAATCTTATCAAGAAAAATCCACCAAATTTCATCAGTGCTCAAGCGTTTAGCTTTATAAACAGTACAGACCAACAGAGAAGCAAGCAAATACCATACTGAATGACAGAATATACAAAAAATTCAAATGTAATACAATTTCAAATAATCCCCACAATAGTAGTACAAGATACAGTAAGTACTTACATATTTCTTGCAACATACCTTAAGGTTTGGCAGGAGACTAAGGCTGTGGTCTAAACTGTACAATGAGTTGTGAGCCAACACAGCTTCCTGCAGTTGCTCCCATGCAAACTCTCCTGCCTGATATACAGTATAAACACTGTTAGTTAGTTTACAATACATTAGTGGAAAAACTAAAAAGGCACTATAACAAATGGAAAAATAATATATATATATACAGTATATATATATATATATATATATATATATATATATATATATATATATATATATATATATATATATATATATATATATATATATATATATATATATATATATATATATACTGATAACTACAAGGAAAAAGAAAACACGAAGTTCCCAAGCGCTTTCGTGTAATTCACATCTTCAGGGGTGAGTACAGACTAAGGAGAAGTACATAACAAGGTATATATATACAGAGGAGGGTGAGATCAAGTCCACAATGGTCAGGTATTAGGTAATGACCCTACTAATCTTCAAAAAACACCGCAGCAGTCGGTAGTCAGGTCAGAGGGTAAGATGACATCTTACCCTCTGACCTGACTACCAAGTTTGGCAAAAATAATTTTCAATAGTTGTGTAGAGAGCAGTAGAGAGTAATGAAAAACTGATGACAGACACACTAATAACCATCAGTCTATCCACTTTTCCACAGTGATGTATCCAAGATCACATCCACCCCCATATCAAGTATAATTCCTACAAAAATAGCAAAATGTGAGTAAATTTTATGTTTCAATTTCTCTGGTTAAGAAATAACTAAAATACGATCAGCTTATTACCAAGGTTCCAAAATTGCAGCAATGCTGTGATGGAAGACAGTTACTGGGATTTATATAATGTATCCCACAGAGTTCAATGAATATAATTGATTTAGTTACTGAATAACCATCAAAAACATTGTATGACCTGTAGCTGTACTGTACCTGTAACAGATGTAAAGTGTGTACACACAAATTTTAGTGACTCTCTTTTAATACCACAGTACATTTCAGTCCTACATTTTTTTACTTGTCCTTTCACTGGATTATATATTAAAAACTGATACTTCATTGTATTTTAATTGAGATAAAAATAATGGAGTTAAAATTTACCTTATCAGCACCACAACGGATGAACAGATCACTAAGTCGTGTTAGTCCTTTAACTATTATTACTGATCGCAGTGTTGGCCGCAGGGTTTGGAGGGCTTTGAGGCTGGTCACAGGAATGTGCAATAACTCCAGAGCTTGTAAGTTCCGGAAGCAGCGTAAACTTATAGTTTCATTCTGTGGAAGACTTTGTCCTGAAATAATAAAATAATTTAATTAATTTCCCTGTAACAACACCCAATACCAATCAGTGTACACTAAGCTTTTGCTCCTGATGGAAGAACTTTGTCTAACACCAACATTTACTTTCGGGCGACCATATTCAAGCTCCACTAACTGGTCTACCTCCGTCTCCAACTCTATTGTCCTTTAACACCTGAAAGCTGAACCAAATGTAATACATCTTCAGTAATTTTACCAAAGCAAATAAATTTAAAAAATACATCTCTCCTACAAGGAAACAAAAAAATCTCATATTGTTGTGAATACAATACAGTACAATACCTGTACACCATTTTGTTACTTAACTTCATACTTGAAAGATATTACTCAAACCTCTCACCTCACTTTCGAAAGTTTTCTTCACTTCAACTCTAGTGAAAAGGCCAGAAAACAAAATGCTCTTTCCTTTATCTGCAATTTTCAGCTACAACCATATAATTTTTATACTCAACATAATATATAGAATCAAATTAATGGTTTGTTTATGCTGTACTATTAATGTTCAATGTACGTTCTAATTACTCACCAACTTTAGCCCACAGTCTTAAACCAAAGATCTTCTGTAGAAGGTCATAAATAAACTGAAGGTGTGGGATTGCGGAGTGCTGGCGGTGGTTGGGAGGCAGCACATGGAAGTTAGTGTGCTGCTCTATCTCAAGGATTAAACTAAATGCTTCTTGAATTTCTCCAAGTGACCATGTGTCTGTTGAATGAAGATATTGGTTAATGTTCAAAATATCCCAAAGCTATAAATAAAAAGAATTGTATTTGTGATAATACACCTGTCCTCACCAGTTGTAAAAGTCAACCAAACACGCTGAAAATTAAATAATACAGCACATCCAAGGATGTACAAGATGAAAAGAGAAGTGGTTACTGTATAGTACTTAGCCAGGTATATGGCTTTAATCCTCAGGAAGCAAACCTAAAGACTCTCATATATCAGGATACGTGACTTTTCCAATCTAAATTAACATACCAGCTACATAGCTTCCAGTCTCCCAGCCAGGAATTCATGGCTAACGGTGGCAGCCCACTGGGCACTTTCCTCCAAAACTGTTGCCCATTTTGCTGGCTGCTGGCCTGATGGCCCAAATGGACAACAGTTTGGCAGTGAGCTTTGCTGGCTGGGTTAGTGCTCAAATTAGTTTCATATTAGGTGTTGAATATTCAAGTAAATATTTAAATAAATCACGAAACAATAATAATTTCAAATACAGTACAACACATAAAACGGTGACATGTTTCTATTTATTCGTCACTTTAAAACTTCTTTAGTATTATTAAATCATTAATCAGGGTCTTCTTTGACAAGCCAGCCATCGCCAATTAAAAAAACCAATTCACAACACACTCATTGTCTTTTCTTTAACTTTTGCAGATGCCCCATTTGCTTCAGCAACTGAAGAACCATAGCACAATCCTGGAAGGCCTCAACTGTAGTAACAGCATCCATGGCAAACCTCGTCTAGACACTTTGTTGGTATATTGATTGCGTTGGGCAGATGTGCCAACAAAACATCCCAGTGTAACGCAATCGTCTCTTTGTTTTACAGTATATATATATGTACAGTGGTCCCTCAGTTAACGAACACAATTCGTTCCACAGAATCGTTCGTTAACCGAATTCACTGTTTCAATGGGATATTTGGAAATTGGTTGCAGCTCAGAGAAAAGTACATACAAAGTAAAAAAAAAATGCAGTATAGTGCACTTACTTTGAGGTGTATATGTAGAAGGTTCCTGGTTGATGATGATGATGGGAATTAGAAGTGGGGGTGGAAAAGAAGGGAGAAGAGAAAGCAGTGTGGATGGAGGAGAAATCACCTTTCAGAGGACCCATGCTTGATGCCGTCATTTCACCAATAAAATTTTAAGTTCACTAGGTGTAATTCAAGATTATTTTATTTAAATCAACACTGCACTGTGCTATATATTATCAATATGTTAACTAAATTTCAGAATGACCAATAATTTTCATGTAAAAATGCAAAAATATTCAAGATACCAACAAAATCGATGTTCACTCCACTGTAAACAAAGCCAAACTGACACCTGGTGGGTGAGTCAAGCGGCTGATGGGCGCACAAAAAACTAGTTCCCTGTACTGCATATATTATCAACATGTTAACTAAATTTTAAAATGACTAATAATTTTAATATAAAAATCCACTCGGAGTTCTGGGGATCAAAGATTCCCATCAACAAAAGATTACTGTAATTACAATACGGTATTACAGTACTGTACTAGTATCAGCTGGACTGCACTTGCTTGAGAAGTATAAAAACTGGAATGAATTATTGAAAAAAGTTAACTGGTATATCATAACAGTTCATACTACCACAACTCAAGCCCTGCCTACCTTTGATTAAATGGATGTTAAAATATTATTAAAAATCATATCCTTTCCTGACAAACAACCAGATTCAATAAAGCTTTCTAACTGAGAAATGAAGAGCAGCCTGTACCATAAATATATCATATGGAATTAAAAGAAAGTCACAACTACTCTGTACACTGAAAAAGTTGTGAAATGACAACAACACTGAAGTAGGTATACCCCTATTTACAATGGGATATGTTCCCAGCCAGTGCAACATCCACATGAATCACAAAAAAAAAAATCCTACATTAATAATAGACATAAAACAATTAAACATCACTCATCACATCATTAAGAACACTATTCACTTCAGAGTCACAAAAAGAGAGTGAAACAACTTGTCACAAAACGTAAAAACTTTGACAGTGGCGACCACTGCTCACATGTTGACAACAAGAAACTACGGTAAGTACTTTAAGTCAAAAAACAACAAAAATCACTTAACTGTCACCAAAACAGAATACTGTACCATATGAACGATCACCATAGAACATAGCTTGTTACTGTAGTGCACCAGTAGCAAGATATGTTTTATGGTGATCACACATGGCCGAGATCATATATTCAACGATTATCGATCAATATCAGTGTTGTTACTTATCATTGGTTTTTTTTCCTTACCCCTTTTCTTCTTTTCTTTTATCCTCTTCACCACTGATCAGCTCGTTAGCCATTTGAGCAATCGGTCACGTCTCTGTTACGCACTGTTGGCAAGTACTGAGCATGCACTGGCTCCTGAATGTACCTGAACCCGCTCCATTGTTGGTCAAGTCTGGTCTTGAAAGAGCTCACACTCGGTGCCGTCACAACACTTTCTGGCAGATTGTTCCAAAAGTTCACAACTCTCACTCCAAAAAAGTTTGCCCTCACAGTTTTCTGGACTTGCAGCTTCTTTAATCTTGAGCTGTGATTCCTTGTGGGGCGAGCGTCCGCCAGCTCCAAGTAAGGACACTCGACTGAGTAGTACAGTGAAAGGACACCACTAACGTTCAAATTTTACTGTACAGTACTGTACTGTACTTTGTTTTGGTGACTGTGAAGTGATTTATCTTATTTTTGTGACTGTAAATTCCTTTGGCCAGACGATGACCATCGTTGATGCGGATTGTTTACATCACCATCGTTAAAGCAGAATATCACAGATCGAGGATACCTGTATTGACAAAAGAGGTTAACACTTCCTATAAACAAAAGACTTCAACACAATTATTATGTATTTACCTAATGAAAGCTTATATTGCTGATCAAGGAGGAGATGAGCAGACTGGCGGAATGCAGTGGCAAGACTACACACCCGTTGGAGTATGGCATCATCCATGGTTGTCTTCAACACTCACATCATGTCACTCTGAAATACAATACAGTATATAGTACAATATTGTACAGTATACCTGCCTTTGAAATACAATATATATATATATATATATATATATATATATATATATATATATATATATATATATATATATATATATATATATATATATATATATATATATATATATATATATATATATATATATATATATTAATTGGTTCCAGCTCACCGAAAATTGCCTAAATTCAACAAAAATGGTAGAAAAGTTCACTTACTTTGAGGTGTGTATGTAGAAGGCTCCTGGATGATGATGATGGGAATTAGAATGGGGGGGAGGAGAAGGAAGAAGAGAAGGCATTGGGGTAGAAGAGAAGTCACCCCATGGCACCATTTCACCCATAAAATTTTAGTTCTCTTGGTGTATTTCAAGATTATTTTCTTTAAATCAACACTGCACTGCATTATATATTGTCAATATGTAAAATATATTTCAAAATGACCAATAATTTGCTTGGAAACACAGAAAAAAGCGTTTAGTTGAAGAGAGTCTCAAGCAAGATGTTACCTCCAGTGAAAACAGAGAGACTAACGCCTGTTTGCTGTGTTAAGAGGCTGGATGCCGCGCATTAAACTACTGTAGTCACTTTACCTTCAATTATGTTCAATAATTGTTAAAATGACTAAAAAATTGAATATTAAACTTTTAAAATTATTGAAAAGTATAAACTTCTTGATATTTACTAAAATAGTAAGGAATTTAAGCCCTAGAACCGATTAATGTATTGGCGGACTGATACTAAAGCTGGTTGCCCGGTCAGTGTAAGCGAAAACATGTTGAGGGCAGTTCGTTAACTGTGTGTATGTATATATATATATATATATATATATATATATATATATATATATATATATATATATATATATATATATATATATATATATATATATATATATATATATATATATATATATATATATATATATATATATATATATATATATATATATATATATATATATATATATATATACATACAGTGAGTTCTGCTATAACGCGTGTTTTGATAACGCGAATTTGCTCTAACGCGATTTATGAATTCGGAACAATATTTGTATAACGCGATCGCTTGTTTGCTATAACGCGATTTTTGCTTACTATTTCTCCAATTTTGTGGTATTAACTGTGAATATGGTAAAGAAGAATATCTCCAAAAAGCATTCTGATGATAGAATTCCCGGTGATTATCGTAAAAGAAAGGATATAACACTTGAAGAGAAGCTTGATGTTATCAACCTCAAAATCACCCTTCTCCCCCATCAAGTTACATTCATATTTTTTCAAGGTAAAGTGTTAAATTTACTGTATGATTTCATTATTAGATATGAATGTAACATTTATTTAGACTGTGCTATCCTTTGTGTTAGGCTAACTACTAAATTTTTTCGATTTCGAGTAAACTGCACCTAACCCTATTTTCTCCATAAGCCCTGTTATTTCTATTACGCGATTTTCTATAACACGATATTTTACAAGAACACAATTATCGCGTTATAGCAGAACTACTATATATATATATATATATATATATATATATATATATATATATATATATATATATATATATATATATATATATATATATATATATATATATATATATATATATATATATATATATATATATATATATATATATATATATATATATATATATATATATATATATATATATATATATATATATATATATATATATATATATATATATATATATATATACATATATATATATATACAGTACTGTCTTTGTGTACAATGCATGTAGAGACATCATTTTAGTGTCATATAATAAGTTTTTCAGTGTGTTCTACCCCACAATTTCTCTCATCCTTCATGCCCTGTCCACTACACCTCTGGTGGTAGAGGTGTTCTCATAAATTAAACCGGTTAATTCTGACTAAAATCTGTAAAAATCTGGCAATTTTTATTTAAAATTCAGTAAATCATTGATGGCATGTAAGCAATGGCATAGAAGGAATAATGTCATTGTAGGTTTTTTTAAAGTTCCAAATTTGTGAACTGGTATTACTGCAGTTTCAACCAACATGGCTCTCGAGTTGAGCAATGTGCTATTACGATGGTTTAAACAATTTTAAGTTAATCTTCTTCTTTGAAGTTTCCCTCACAAATGACTTAAATATACCAGGGGATCCAGGGGGGCAGAGGCGACCCCCATGTCATTACATATGCTGTATATATGAGGATCCTTCAGAGTAAATATGGACATTTTGATATACGTATTTAACTGTGAAAAAACATTTAAGGAAAATGCATTGCATAATTGATCTCTAAAAGTACACACTGGCAGAAACAGGCTACATCTGTCATCTTTAATATGCGACATGTTTATATGATCATTTAATGTTCTATACATGGAGATATAATTACATGCTAAAGCAACATAACATACAATTTTCTTAATTAAAACTTTGTGATACTGTACGTATTTCCTATGTGACATGTGTGCATCATCATATAATTAATTTTCATTACAAGTTATATCAGTCATAATTCATATGGAACGTGTGTGCATTATCATATAATAAACTTTCTGTTAACTGGGGGTATAATTATGTGATTAAACAACATAGCAGACAAATTTCTAAGTTTAAGTTTGATATACGGTTACAGTATAAAAAAATTATAAGCACCATTGACGAGAAACTGCCTCACAGACTTCCAAATTATATCAGAACCTTGTTAGCTCGATTTTTAACCACTGAATATCAATTTGATAAATAACCCCAAACATTAATATGTCATCATAAATGTAAAAATTCACCCTTGCCATTTCCAGGACAAAAGAGCAACACTGTTTTACACCTGCATTAAAAAGAAACTGAACAAAATCCAAAGATTCAGAAAGCAACTCAAGTAATTTATCATTGAAATTTGCTGTCATTTTTTGTCTGTATCTATGAGAAGTACAGAAAGAATTGAGCTGAGAGCAGTTCAAAGGTAGGAGTGTGGATTTTCTGCTGCGTAACGTGTCATCAGCATTCACCTTCCCTGGACTGACCTGACTTGACACAAGGAGAGTACAGTAACTGCATCATTCCCTTGACCATAACTTATTGTCCCGACTTAACGAGACAGCACCTGTCGGCCACGTCCTTCAGTTCTTGACACCTGGACTTTGAGCTTTATGGGACCCCATTGACCCATGGCCTCTATGCAACCCCTTATGATGCATCTTGCAACCCCATTTGGGGTTGCGACACCATGTTTGGGAACCACTAGTCTAAACCATCAGAAAAAGGGTGCTGGACAACTCGTACCCAATTACATCTGAAGATGTCTTGAATAAAGACGAAAGCTAAGGTGCTCCGTTGTTTCCCTTTTCCCGTGTGATTTTATCAAGATTTATCTTATCCACGTTTTCATTGTGGATCTACATGAAATATATATATATATATATATATATATATATATATATATATATATATATATATATATATATATATATATATATATATATATATATATATATATATATATATATATATATATATATATATATATATATATATATATATATATATATATATATATATATATATATATATATATATATATTGCAGGTTAAAAGTTTGAATTAGACCTATTCTTGGCATATAAGTCGACTGCAGAACTTCCAAGCTACAAATCGGCATCCCTTTTATCATCCGATGTCACGTCCTTCAATAGTCATGTATCACAGTCAGGTAGTTCGGCTACTTTATGATACATAACTATCAAAGGACATGACGTCAGATGATCAAAGGTATGTCACCTGGGTCACTGACCATGCTAATCTCTCGTTTTTGGAAGTCCACTAATCCTATGTGAGTGAGTTCAGTTTTGAATATAAGCTTGTACTGTACTTTGTTTTGTAGCTCCAGTACCATTTCAGCCCTTGTCAAGTTCAATACCTGTAGTGCAATGGAATAACATACAGTACTTATGTAATGAGACGCAACCATTTCAAAGTGATGCATTATATTTCATTATTTCACTGCACTTTCCTACAAGATTTACATAATCTTTTTTTGTAATCATAGATAAAGCTAAATTACATGGTATATAAACTAATAGGTAAGGGTTATCTCTTGAATTGGGTGCAAATAATCTTGGGTATGACTTGTCTCGTGAGTTGGGTACAAGTTAACTTTTTTGGGTACGATTTATCTTGGGTACGAGATGACCCTAACCCTCGGAAAAACACATTGCTAAACTCGAGAACCATATTGGTTGAAAATGCAAATTTACCTGTAAACTAAATAAAAATACAACTCCAGTGAAGAATTCGTGGAGAAAATCCACCTATTGTATTTATGTGGTGACCATCACATAAAACAATGCCCATACGGTTGCACTGTGGTGCCAAGGCCTTGAAATCATAGGTAAACATGACAACACTTTCTCGTATTTCCACAACTTGCATGATAATGAAGTTTATATAGAGTTACCAAAAAAATGCTTAACACCTGACTTACACACTGAAGTAAACCTATATGACTGCTGCTTTACCACTTAAGTTCCTTTAACGGGGAAATTAACGAGTAAGTTTAAGAAATCGTCAACATTTTCAATGTTCGTAAAGGACCATCAATGTTGTTATATTACTTATAAACATTTTACAATAGTCCAACAGTTACATCACCATAAAACAATATACTGTAGATACGTGCAACATTGTATTATTTGTGATGTATAGGACAAACATTAACCAACCAACAACAACACACCCACCTAGGCTTCTTCAACTGCGTTTGTTTAGAGTTTTGCACTTGTCCGAATACCTTAACTATGTTTAAAGTCATGTTTTATTTATGCTCTGTGTAAGGAATTCCAAGTGAAATCGTCTTTCCATTTTCTTCCCTTTTCACTACATTTACCTTATATATTTTATAACAATGATGTGGTATATTTTCACAGTTGATATCATTATGTTTGAGCCTGAGTCAACATTGAAACCGAACCTCTCGTCAGCTGATTGTTCTCTTAGATTTCAGTTTAAACCTGCAATTTTTAGCATCAAGATTTATCGCTAAAAATGTGTAACTATCTTCAAAAATTCATCGCATAATTTAATTTAATTATTTATAAAGGTACAATATCCGATAGGTTGATTATAGTTGCGTTATGTACGCGCGGGTAACAAAGTTACTTTAGCAACTATACTGCTGTTGTTGCTAAGTTGGTTACAGCCATTTGTTACCCTGGGGTTGGTGCTCCTGTAGGGGTATGCGATATTGGTTCACACTCAGGATGGGATGGAGAAAGGAAACTCGCAATGTGCTCACTGTATACATATTGTATTGGATGTACAATGCAGCTTGTTGCTGGGTAGGTAGCATGGTAATAAGCGTTGAGTAGAGAGAGCTGGGTGGTGAGGGTGTAGTGGATTTCTCCCCTACAAACGCTGTTTGTCGCTGCGTAGCCGACCCCGCGAATTCCAGTGTGTGCCTCGTGGTCTAGGTCAACCAGCGCCGCCATACATCACGGAGCGGGGGTCAACTACTAAGCCACGCCTACCCCCCGCTATTTAAGACCTGACCTCGTGGTGACCTGTCTCTTTCTACCTCCACCAACCAGCCAGCAACACCTCCTCCTCCTCCTCCGCCTGCTTGGCGGTCCTCTCCCGCCGGCGAGCATGGCGACCCACAAGCTGTCCTCCTCTGAGCACCCTCACCAACCAGCTCTCTCTCTACATCACGCTTGTAACCATGCTGCCTTCCCAGCACCAAGCTGCATTGTACATCCAATACAACATGTATATAGAGAGCACATTGTGAGTTTCCTTTCTCCATTCCATCCTGAGTGAACCAAACATCTTGAACCCCACAAGGGTGCCCAGAGTGAGGGCACGCTGCTTGAAGGACGCCAAGGTCGCTGGCGGGAGCGACAGCCGCACGGCTGGCGCGGAGGAGGTGTTGCTTGCTGGTGGCACTGTGTAGAAAAGAGTGGTCACAGCGGTGTCAGGCCTTATAAGGCGGGGGTAGGCGTGGGTAGATAGTTGACCCCCGCTCCGTGGGCGGCGCTGGAGGCGTAGGCTGGGGAATTCGAGAAGGTTAGGTGGGTGTAGGGGAGGAATCCACTACACTCCAACGGTCCAACCTGGCTGCACCTGTCTCTCCTTATCTCACTCACAACTAACTATTACCCAATGAAGATTAACACTAATTTTGGATCATATGAACATCTTCCCCCCCAAAGTATCCAACTGAAGATCCACCCCCCCCAGTCGCGCTCATATGAAGATCTTCCCCCCAAAGTATCCAACCTAACCTAACCTAACCAATAAAAAAAAAATAATTATAAAAAACAATTAATTATAAAAAAAAATTAAGTATAAAAAAAATAATTATAAAAAAAAATTAAGTATAAAAAAAATAATTATAAAAAAAAATTAATTATAAAAAAATAATTAATTATAAAAAAAATTAATTATAAAAAAAACATTAATTATAAAAAAAAGGTCAGGTTTGGTCATTGGTCAGGTCAGATCCTCCCATCCAGGCTTGATCATATGAAGACCCTCCCCCCCCCCAGACTAGATCATATGAAGATCCTCCCCCCCAAGTAGGTTTGGGGGGGAGGATCTTCATATGATCCCTAATTTTATTTACATGGATTGAAGAACAGGCTGATTTTTTCTATTATTTATTCACAATTCAAGCCATAAACAGAGCAAACGACACAAAATGGATGGGTAACCGCCTGGCCTAAGGACATTACTGGAACAGCGAACTGGAAACAGAATGTAGGAAAAAGTCACAAAAAAAGCCACGGAAAAAACCTAATTTAACCTAACCTACGTGTAATGTCATTATATATATATATATATATATATATATATATATATATATATATATATATATATATATATATATATATATATATATATATATATATATATCTATCTTGATAAAATCACACGGGAAAATGGAAACAACGTGTGATTTTATCAAGATTTATCTTATCCACGTTTTCATTGTGGATTTACATGAAATATATATATATATTATGTTGTCAATGTGTACAAGTCATGTGACTTTATTCCCGCTCACCTGGAAACAAGCACGTGTCTTTGGTCAAATTCAATGCGTATCAATTATTAATATTATTATTATACGTCACGGCGTCAGGTCAGAAGAGCATAACACATTGGTAACTTCCCATTTCGTCTCCCATTTTCACTGAGAATGGCTATTATTCACATAGTTATTATGTATTCTGAAAAGAAAGCACTAATTAAATGTAAACGAGAAAAATAACTTGATAATCTTCAGGTAATAGCTTCAGTAGTCATTAACTGATAGTAAACATTCTGGGAATCTGTGACATTTTTTAGTTAGAGTGAAAGGGAAAAAAATAAATGGGAACCCATGAGTACACGATATGAGAATAAACGAACATATTACTGTTACCACTCTTCACACATGAGGTCATGTGAGGAGACTAAACAAGCACTGAGCAGATCAAGATGGCATGTATGGTTACAGATCTATGGATAATTTGTACTCTACCATGGAAACCAACATTAGTACCGTTTAGAACACACCTTGATTGTGGATGGCCTACAAATACATTGGAATAGTTACAGGTAGTTGAATCCTCTAACAGTGCATGAGGTCCAAGGAGGGAGAACAAGGTATTCAGAGATCAGCACCCGGTACAACTGTCCTCACTCTCAAACAAAAGCCCCAGTGAACACTTACCTCGGCTGAAATGATCCATGACTATCAGTTGTATCTGAGTTAGTCATATTTATGGCTGCCTTTCTAGAAGTGGTCCCAAACCTGCTCCTGGTGGTCACCTCTAAAACACCGGACCCTGAGCCTCTTGTAGAAATAACGGACATATTTCTCATCAATGAACATTGATTATCCCATATTTTATCAAATATGGGGTTATTCATTTGTATATGACGAGCATAAGTAAGTGTAAAGCTGGAATAGGCCTACTATCTTCCCAGTGATTAATGAATGTAAGCCTACTTTTGTAAAATGACTCCTTAGCCCTCTTATCTGCGTCCACAGTAAGTTCACTGCAGCCATCTTGTGCTTTGGGATCAACTGAAGATTCGCCTCCTCTCCAGTTTATTTCATTTGAAGATTGACCAGACTTGGCCAACGCACTGTATTATAAAACTATATAATTTATGAAACTTAGATACAACACGAAAATAGCGCTGAGATGGCACTAGGCTCAACTATAAAGAAATTTATTTTCTAATTATCATGGAAATATTTACTAAGAAATTTTGGGCACCCGTTGTCAGTATTTATCAGTTGAATTTTATTTTGTCTCCCTGTTTTTCTAATTGTATTTTTCTTTTTATATTTTCCCCTTTTATTTTCATTGTAATTCTCTATATATATTTTTCCGTCCTTTCTTTCTTGTTATATCTTTGCTCTGTCTTTCGCTTTACGTCTTTTGCTCTGTCTTTCTCTTTGCGTCTTTTTCTCTTCCTTTCTCACTTCCTTACCTATGAGTCTGTTGAATATCTTGCATGGATCATTGCAGGGGCGGATCCAGGAATATAAAAAAGGGTAGGGGAACATGGCGAGCGCAGAGAGCTCACCCAGCTTTTTTTGGGGAGGGCTGTAAGCCCCTCGGATTTTTTTTAAATTGGACCAATATCGGGGGCATTTTGAAGCCATGTGCACTTGATATTAGGAGATATTCTGAATAAAATACTGCATTAAAGAAAATGTTTGGGATTTTCTGATGCAAAGAAGGGGTCCGGACCCACTCCTGTATCCGCCCTTGCATTGGATTAAATTCATGCAACCACAGAAAATACATTTATATACATTGGTGATATATAATAAATGCTTATATAGATGTTTACTGGATCAATGGCACTGAGTAACAAATATGAAACTGGTAATGGATACATGAAACTGGGTGATAGATATATGAAATTGGTTAACGGATATATGTAATTGGGTAAAGGATACATGAAACGGGGTAATTTGACATATGAAACTGCGTAATGTTTATATGAACCTAGGATACGAATAGTGAAACGGTTTTAAAGTGAGCACTGTACCAACACAAGCGAGAGGAAATGTGGCTGTAATCCATGGAGTGCCACGCACTCTTCCGCCTACTACCTTATATCTGTCATTATAGTCAAGTAAATAAAGTGTGATACGAAGAGTACAGATAGATAACAATATTTTGGTTAGATGAATATGTTTCAAGTAAAAAAAAAACGTCCCAATGAAGTTAAAATAACCACCGATTCCAAATGTAGTTATATAAGTTTGGTCCCAAGACAATGAATTGTCCGTTTAGGGGAAATTGCATGAAGATTAGGCACCCCAGCATATTTCGCTTGATGATTAAATACCCTAACGCTACCCGAGGTTAGGTTAGGATGTTTAACCATTGAGTGAAGTAAACTGGGGTGCCTAATCTTCCCGGGATCCAAGTTATTAAGTTTTTGTCCAATACAGTATATATATAGGTCTACTTAAGTACGTGCAGACCGTAGTTGTTGAAACTCAGAAATACGTGCAAACAACAACGAACTGTACTGTAGTTTTGTAGTGTCAAATGAGGAGTCATATCTGTTTTGGATTTATTGAAGCATGTCATATTTAGTTGCAATGTAATGTACAATCATTTTACTAACGTACATTAAGTGTCGCTTGTGCCTCTGGTGTACAGTTTATGTACTGTAATTAAATAAACAATTCCTCATTACTGTCATTCGGTTTTTGTCTCATTACTGTACATTGTTTATATTCTTTATTATCAATGACCAGAGTAACAATTCGGTATTCAAATATTAATACTCAAGTTTACAATTATATATGTTAACAAAAACCTTTTAAGGAATTCATAATACATAAGCTAAACAAATCAGATGAAAAATGATTTTACATGATCCTGATTACAAAACAGTCCACACACAGAGTTAAGTCGTCCACAAAGTATCTGACCTTACGTAAGAGCTTCACAATAGATGACATATATACCAATGCTTAACTTATACAGGGTGAACCACTAAAAGAAAAAGTCCTATTTATTGGACATGCTGACTCATGCAGCTTTAAACGATTTATTAAGTTATCTATTCAAAGCCTTGGTGTCCACTGCATTATAAAATATCGGAGGCTATTTTTTTGCCTTCCCTGTACATATACAAAATACACCACCTCCTGACACCTTATGTTAATGACTGTAGTTTAGTTCCTTCATTCAATGCATCCTAATCACATTTAATGCTAAAAAAATGAAATTAGGAAAGTTTTCTCGTGACTCACTAATACAACCCAAGGATCATGCTGTTTATATACAACCTACTACAGGTACCAGTGTTTACTTTTGGCTTAAATTTCAATCAGATTTTTTCATGATTTTATTTCTCCCTGACCACATTGAATGTCAAGCACTGAAACCCACATGAACGCTTGTTATCAAATTTTACTGCTCATTCGTCGATACATTTTACATTTAGTCCAGCCCACATAGTATTTAACAAGTTTACACACATGTTGAAACACTACCACAACACCAACAGCATCACCCCCTACTCAGCCATGCACTCAGTAATCGATAGTAGCATTTATATTTGGCTTCACTAAAATCACAGACGGGTTATTGAGTCATATGCATACATCCATTAAATTAACACAATACTGCATTGGGCATCAAACCTGACCATATTCTAACACACATATATTTGTACACCACAATCCAAAATGGGCGGAGTTGGCGAAATCACTGTTAAAAAATAGGAGAATTGTAGTGACTTCAGTCTCATAGATAATACTGAAATTTATTCCTTACAACAAAACTGTAGTTGGAAATATAGGGCACTCTTGAGACCATCCTGACTGTGCCTGTGAACTAAGGAATCCTTTCCTGGCTCATATAGCAACTCTATACCTAAGTGAAGAAGAGTGCCTGACGGATAATTAAATGTGTGGGAAGCTAATGCAGTAATCTAGCAGCAAGTACGTCAAGTCTCGGTAAAATAAAAGCTCCAGGCCAGTTTCAAATACAGATGACGTCATCCCTTAATACTGTAATATTGAATGTGGATCTTCAGAACAAACTGAAGCGATAAGAATGGTCGAAGAAATGGCTGCTGAGATTCAATGTCACGAAGTGTAAGAGGGTGCACCTGGGGCGTACCAACGGTAAGGAGGCGTATCATATGTCCCAACGGGATGAAGAAACTGCATTATTTGAGAGTGAATATGAGATGGCCCTAGGTGTGTATGTTGCCAATGAGCTGAAGTTCTCGGGTCATTGCGAGAAGAAGGTAAATCAGGCAAATAAATTATTGGGTCTTATAAGAAGGTCGTTCGGATATCTAGACGGTCCGTCCCTCGTAACGATCTTCAAGAGTGAAGTGCTTCCCCATCTGGAGTACTGTCATCCCGTCTGGTCCCCGAGATACGCTAGGGACTGTCAGTTGGATGAAAATGTTCAAAGGAGGGCCACCAGACTGGTGCCTGCCCTTCGGCACCTCAACTACCCTGAGAGATTGGAGCGCCTGAACTTGCCTAGCTTATACTACAGACGGGCAAGGGGCGACCTAATTGAGGTATATAAGCATCTCAGGGGCACTACTCAGTCGAGCGTCCTTACTTGGAGCTGGCGGACGCTCGCCCCACAAGGAGTCACAGCTCAAGATTGAAGAAGCCGCAGGTCCAGAAAACTGTGAGGGCAGACTTTTTCGGAGTGAGAGTTGTGAACTCTTGGAACAATCTGCCAGAAGGTGTTGTGACGGCACCGAGTGTGAGCTCCTTCAAGACCAGACTTGACCAACACTGGAGCAGGTTCAGATACATTCAGGAGCCGGTGCATCTTACTGCTGAAACAGATGTACTCTACAGTAACATCCAAAACATCTCTTATGATGTGGTATTGCCTTTAGAGCCGCATTTATATTTTAGCTACAATAATGACTACAAGATTTATTTTCAAGGTAGCACTGAAAGCGGAAGATATAAACAAGATGAATAATTCAGTTTATAAATTTCGTCTTCCTGGGTGGAATATTAAAAAAAGAGTTCGTTATAAGTGATTTAGTAATTAAGCTAACTTTTGATCGTGGATTCATTGCATCGATAGTTGCGGACCGTAGTAGGATCGTTCTGCTTCGATGTCGTAGTTATCCAGGAATTCGTGGAGGCGTTCGAAGGTTGGCCTCTCTTCGGGGTTTGCTTTCCAGCATGAGTACATGAGCTCGTACAGTGGATCAGGACAGTTAGCGGGCTTACCCATGCGGAATCCATTCTGTACGTTATCGATTACCTCCTGCTTACCCATGCCTGTTGGGAGATACACACAGTTACTTAGCTATTTGATGGGGAGAGAGAGAGAGAGAGAGAGAGAGAGAGAGAGAGAGAGAGAGAGAGAGAGAGAGAGAGAGAGAGAGAGAGAGAGAGAGAGAGAGTAAAATCAGGTAAACTAGGAGGGAGATGACAATAATAAGATATACAAATAGAATGTCCTCTGTAATAACAGAATAAAGGCAACTAACCTGGGTAAGGAACGGCACCGTAGGTAATGATCTCCATCATAAGAATGCCGAAGGACCACACGTCAGACTTGATGGTGAAGTAGTTGTGTAGGAAGGCTTCAGGAGCTGTCCACTTGATGGGGAATTTGGTGTCTGCGGGGGAGGAGGAGAGTATTAATTCCTTGTAATATCACGAGACACCATCATCACCCAACACTACAACCTTTTACCCCATCTCCACAGCCTATCACTACAATCCACCACATGACCCATCACTACACCCATCACTACAATCCACTGCAACAGCCCATCACTACACCCATCATATCAATCAATCACTACAGCCCATCACTACAGGCCATCACTATGGGCCATCACTGCACCCATCACTACAATCCACTACTTACAGAAACCATTAAATACCCACCAATAACACAATCTATTCATCCACGCTTCACACACTGCTAAGCTTATCAAAGAGTCACTTACTGGGTCTCATGTTATACTCTCCTCCGTCACAGATACGAGCTAAACCGAAGTCAGCGACCTTACAGGTGAGTGAAGGTCCCACTAGCACGTTCCGAGCTGCCAGGTCTCGGTGAATAAGCTGTTTGGCCTCCAGGTACTGCATACCCGCAGCCACCTATGTACAATAAGGACTTTCATATACCTTCCAATTTTACCCCACTTTTTTATATACAGTACTCTGGTAATGCCTCTCTCCAGTCTGGGTAATAAAATTAAACTTTTTTGGTGACATTGATAATATGATGAAATTTAAAACTATACAACGATACCGTATCTCTGAAATTTTAAGCAAAAATTGAAGTAGTGTTAAATATTAATTATTAATATAAAATATCCAGTTTTAAAGTAATATTAGTTCTGATGTGAAATATCCTGTAATATCTTATTGGTGTGAAATCTTTAACATTTGTTCTGTATAACGAATTTCGGTGGAATTACAGACGCAGTGAAATTGCCCAGTGTTTGAAAATGATACAAAATCCTTATAGAATATTATTTTGGGATATTTGTGTATAGGTGAGGCAAAAACCCTTACTACGCTTTGTGCATACATTGTATACAGTGCTGTGCTAATAAGGTCATGAACATGTCACCCAACCACACCCTCCTTTCTAAGGTCTCAGCCCCTGAATTTTGGGGGATTACAAAGTTGATAATTTGGGGGATCTAATTGTGAAGTCTCTCTGAAATTTTCTGTAAAATCTCAAACTGTTATCGGTGTAAAATGTAATCTTTATGCACCATCACATATATCTTTACAAAAATCTAATGCCATACTGTAAAAAGTACCTGCGCTCCCATGTAAGTTTGCTCATGGAAAAATATTTTTTGGCCACTGTCGTTTCTGAGAAATTCTAGAAGGGCTCCATCCAACATGTACTCGGTAATGATGAGGATGGGTTCCTCCGTGGTGCAGACAGCGTACAGTACCAGGATGTTGGGATGTCTCAGACTCTTCATAATCCTCGCCTCATCCAGGAAGGCTTCAGTGCTCATCGTCCCCTCCTTTAACAACTTGATAGCAACCTCCACGTCGTTATTCCATGTCCCTGTTGATGTAGTTATTATTATTATTATTATTATTAGTGTTGTTATTATTATTATTATTATTATTATTATTATTATTGTTATTATTATTATTATTATTATTATTATTATTATTATTGTTGTTGTTGTTGTTGGTTGTACGGTCTCTACATGATTTTTCTCTTCTACAGACATACAAACCAACTATGCTCCTGGCCCAAGAGCCCAACAGTACCTAACCAAACATCTCCAAAAGATCCGTGACCAAGCTCCTTCTTGAACTGGAGGGAAGACCTGTCAATCTCCCATTTGTCTTTGGTAGCCTTGCCCATGTCGTACATGCCAGGGAGAGGTCGCTCGCAGGGGTAACGCATCGTCCTGCCAAGTTCTGTTGCATCATGTCCACTCATGTAGTATTCTACCAAGTCATTGAGGGTCTGGAAGACTTTCGTCCTAGTGATGAAGAAGCACGTGTTCTCGGCTGTACAGATGCGGAAGTGTTTAATACGTGCTAAGTAGGATGGCTCTCGAACACTCTGCAATAAAACACATTGACATACTTTTGTCACAAAATAAAAGTCCAAGTAGAGGTACAGTAACTCCCACCTAATGACACTACAAGAGTCATCAAGCTTTATTAAATTATTGTTTGATGCCCATCATGTGTTCTGCTGTGTATCTTGGGTGTTCAGTTGTATAGCTAATTTAATATATACTACTTAATAATTCTTAACCTTCTTGACACTAAAACTAAAAGTGATTATATCACTGACTTGTGAAAATATTCTTACCCAATAACATTATAAGAAAATTATAAATTCAGTCAACTTTTAGATTTCTTTTAATATATTGAAAGTAAAGTAGAAGTAATAATATTGATCAATTTGCCGTAAATCTCACCAAGATATAAACTTGTCTAACAGATTGTAACATTTATAGAAAAAATTACCAACTATGTAAATGGAACAAGATCTTTCAGTTAATGTCTTGTACATGGAATTCTCAAACCCATACACATATTCCATATACTGTAGATGACTAGCCATGAAGACCCAAGATTACTGTCTCTAATAAAATACAGACAGAATGGTCTAAAATTGACTAATGGATTCCTAGGAATATAATGAATGGTTCTAAAGAGAGGAGGATCTGACTGGATAAGATATACTGCATGTAATATCAGAAGGATCCACCTTAAAACCTACTTTGTTTATGATTCACAACAACCATGTTATGTGGAGCACCATATGGATTCACCTTAGGCTCTACGTCAACGATTATAGGAAAGGGAACATAAAAATATTATAGGGAAGGTAGCATGAGTAGACCGTTTGTATTTTTATCTGCCCTACTATACACAAACTTGAAGGTCAAGTCTACAGAGTGACTTTACATCACCGCAAAAAATTCAAAACAGGAGTGACTGGTGACTAAAATCAATGCCTAACATATCTTCAAACCGTTGACTGGTACACCAATAAGGGGAGTTAAGAACAAGCTTACGAAGAATATTTGACTGAGGAAGCCGACCTACCCTGAGTGAGAGGGAGTATCCATGACCAGCATCTGATACTCTGATGAGGAAGGCGCCGGTTCGGTTGATCTTACTGAGGAGTAACTGTTCTGCCTGTACCCGCGTGATGTTGCCAAAGTACCAGCTGCAGCACAACTACAGATGAAATACTACAACACAACTACAGGTGAAATACTACAACACAACTACAGGTGAAATACTACAACACAACTACAGGTGAAATACTACAACACAACTACAGGTTAAATACTACAACACAGCTACAGGTGAAATACTACAACACAACTACAGGTGAAATACTACAACACAACTACAGGTGAAATACTACAACACAACTACAGGTTAAATACTACAACACAACTACAGGTGAAATACTACAACACAACTACAGGTTATATACTACAACACAACTACAGGTGAAATACTACAACACAACTACAGGTTAAATACTACAACACAACTACAGGTGAAACACTACAACACAACTACAGGTTAAATACTACAACACAACTACAGGTTAAATACTACAACACAACTACAGGTTAAATACTACAACACAACTACAGGTGAAATACTACAACATAACTACAGGTTCATTAAAATAACGCTATTAAGATGATGCTTAAAACACTAACTCCTGACACTCGAGAGAGGAGGAGGGGGCGATGTAAGGTACGGGGATGAATCCTTCCTTGCTTGTGTTAACGTGTCTCGCCTGCCACCAATCTTCATCCCTGTGGAAGTGAAGCATCGGGTTAGATAGATAAATATACTGTACTGTATAAATATTAATTCAGTAAAATTGTCATACAAGTTTATATTGATTCAGCATGGATATAACCAGTGCACCTTAGGTACAGAATGTATACAGTGCAGGTAAACAAACACTATATACAGTACAATACCTCCTAGCTTTGGTTAAGTTCAGCTATGGTGGGGTTAGGATCCTTTGAGTTAGGTTAGACTGGGTTATATTTAAAAAAGTTAGCTTAAGTACACAGCTGACTTTCACGAGAATGCCACTCTTATAATCAGATTGAAGAAAGATAATAACATTTTTATATATTAACCCCTTCACTGAGTGGACGCCACTTTTAATATTTTATTTGGCTAACGCCAGCCATAGAGGAAGTCATGCACTGTATAAAGATACACCTGTTTAATCTTTAAAGTACACCTAATGAGAATCACTCAGTGAAATAAGAACTAGAATGGGCTGCTGTGTCTTGATATTTTAATAATTTAATCAAAGAAAACAAGCTTTCGGTCTCCTGGAGAGTGTTTTACGAGCTTCTAGTACAGTCCCACTGAGACCCTACCTGTACAATGCGAAACACACACACACACACTATATATATATATATATATATATATATATATATATATATATATATATATATATATATATATATATATATATATATATATATAGTGTGTGTGTGTGTGTGTGTGTGTGTGTTTTTTTCGCATGTACACCCAAACGGAGCGTCAAAGCTTGAACAGACATGAATAAATGATTCCAACTTAAACTTACGATTGTTGTAGAACCTCCATCAAGTCTCCCTTTTTGAAGCTGAGCTCGGTGGGTCCACGTGCCACGAAGCAGTACATGCCCACCACCAGCATCCGTTCCGGCTGCTGTATCGGCTGCGGCGTGAGGGGCTGGTTTGTGATGGCATTGTTTATTGGTTGGTTTCTCTCGAAGTGGTTCTCCACTTCCCGTGTGGCAGGGGCAATAGGTGCTGGCTCTCTAGGGAGTCCAGGGATCTCATCTGCCAACACAAAATAGAGCTATAGAGCTGAGCTTACGTTAAAAAATAAGTCGGGAAATAATACTTACGTTGAAAATAGCGGCAAACCTGCGAGTTACCTAGGTTTTAGCTGGCTGTAAAGTGTTTCAAGCGTTTACCTGTTAACACTTGTATAGTCAGGTGACATAACTACTGTAACCTTCATTTGGAAATGTTGTCAGATTAAGTTCGTAAGTTAAGGAAGGGTCCAAGTTACTGTACTCAGAAGTTCAAACGATGGGTAATCCTCGTAAGTGAAGATGTAAGAATGCATCAAACTAGTTGACTTGAGCTAAGTTCACAAATATCATCCAAAAATACCATTAAAATTACAGGCTCTATCTCGATACGTCCACTTAATCTTACAGGTGAAGCGATCAAAGATCCACAAATTCTTGATTTACACAAGACTGTGAGGGTGTACTCGTTCAGGTATGACTCAGGTGTATTAAGTTTGGTTGGTGTCTTATTTAAGGAGGACATCCCCCTCTCCCCCTAAATGATGTAAGAATCCTATATATTAGGTAAATAAGGTTTGTTTGTTTGTTTCGATGGTAGAGTTAGCTAATGGATTGTTTTAGACGGTAGAGTGAGTATCATTTATTCCACCACTTTATTGTGATAGAAACATTAATATCAATAACCCTGGAAAGTTTTATGCCAAGCTTCACAGTACTGTGTACTAATGATAAGCTCCCCTTCCTTTACGTTTACCAAAAACGTTAGATACAAATATGGATCACCTGAAAATTATACCCCAACTTCCTTCACCTCCAGATTACCTAAACTAACGGTAACCTATCTAACCTAACCTCACCTGAAAATTAGCCCTCAGCTTATTTTACCTATAGATTAACTACCCCAAGAATAACCTAACCTAACATAGTCCGAACTAATATATAGTAACAATCCCTAGTATAGGTGAAATAAGCCGGGGGTTAATCTTCAGGTGATACATAAAAGAATGTTGACTTTACTTTTATTTTTATCTTTATCCTCTTCACTACTGATTTCGTACCATGGGGGTGCTGGTGGTAGAGTGGTACCGCTCTTGCCTTCGCAAGCTAGATGTTACGGGTTCGATTCCCGGGCCGGTGGAAGTTGTTTGCACATACTTCCTAGCCCCCATTAGTCCCTGTTCACCTAGCAGTAAAGTAGGTACCTGGTGTATCTCGAAAGTTGCGAATTCGTATTCAGGGACAAGTTGTTGGAGCTTCCAATAACTTGATGACATAAACCATTGACTCTCCAGGCTTCTATGCCCTTGACTCTTCAGGCTTCTACGCTCTTAACTCATGAGACATAAAGGCAAGCATGATCTTAGCATGCTTCCCTGTTGGGCACTGTAAACGCTTCTGCGCTTCACCTTCACAAGGCTGTAGGGGAGTGCCCAATAAAAAAAAAAAAAAAATTCGTACCATAACATTATTATATTTCGAATCATAACTTCCACTGAACCTCCTTCCCCTCTGTCACTAGCCTTTATTGACTGATTGATATCATAATATTAATAAATTTCGTACCATGACATCTTTCATTTGAGATAAGAAGGACTGTTTACAACGTTCTCCACGTTGCTCGCGCAAGACCGTCGCGCACCGGATGCCACACCCTGATAAACCTCACTGGAAATTTATGATAAATATCATCGATAAACTAATAAACACTTAATTTTACGATGGATAGTTAAGTCCCTTTAAACTTTCTGTAACTACAGTGCTGCAGAGGTATCAATACAATATTAAATTAGTCATACCTCTTGCATATTTGTTACCTTGTATGGTATGGGTACAATGTTTTGTACTTGCTAAAAACCCCGTGAAATATAAAATACTTTTTTTTACGGGGAATAGCCCACCCGGGCACAGGTCATCGACCCACAATGAGGCCCAGAGGGCGAAAAATAAGAGTAAAAAGAAATTATATGTGCCTCTTTAACAACACTGCCAACACTTGCCTACTAACAGCACTGTCAACACTTACACTGTGCCTGTTTGCAACACTGCCAACACTTGCCTGCTAACAGCACTGTCAACACTTACATTGTGCCTGTTTGCAACACTGCCAACACTTGCCTGCTAACAGCACTGTCAACACTTACATTGTGCCTGTTAACAACACTGCCAACACTTGCCTGCTAACAGCACTGTCAACACTTACACTGTGCCTGTTAACAACACTGCCAACACTTGCCTGCTAACAGCATTGTCAACACTTACATTGTGCCTGTTTGCAGCACTGTCAACACTTGCCTGCTAACAGCACTGTCAACACTTATCTGGAAAAAAATAACGCTCGGCAGTGTTTTATTAACACCTTGAGGGGCAGGGGTTTCTCTCAGTTAAGTAAAATCGTCTGGTGTTAGCCAGAATAAAATACTTAAATGCGCCGCTGCCCTCTAAAGGGTTATGTGTCCATGAAAAATAAATGTGTTGCTCTCGGGGCACCAGCAGTTGACCGAGTTATCTTTTATCCTCTTCGCCACTGATCGACTAGTTAGTCGCTTGGGCGGTCGGTTACGTCTCTGATACGCATTGTTGGGAGATACTGGGCATGCTCTGGCTCCTGAATATATCGGAACCTGCTCCAGTGTTGGTCAAGTATGGCCTTGAATAAGCTCACACTCGGTGCCGTCACAACGCTCTCCGGCAGATTGTTCTAAGACTTCACAATTCTCACTCCGAAAAAAATTGCCCTCGCAGTTTTCTGGACTTGTGGCTTCTTTAACCTTGAGCTGTGACCCCTTGTGGGGTGGAGGTTAGCCAGCACCGAAAACACTAACTATATTTTTAAGAGGTAAACGAAATGTAAACAGCCAGGTCTTTAGATAATTACTTTAAGCAAGTAATTCCATCCTTTAGGACAATTTATAATGTTTCGTAACATTTCTTCACTCAGCTTTACATATGTGGTACATATACAACTACTCAATAAGCATATCATCATGGCGGATGATAACTAAAATGTCAGAATGACAAAGCAAAACAGACTACTGTAATGACTTTAATATGACACCACCAAAGAATACAAAACAAAATCTAACATTAATCATTAAGAAACGTAAATGTGATAACAAATATTAAGAAAAAAATGAAAACGATGATTAAGAAATAAATATATTTTCACGAATATCAAGAAACAAATTGGATAGAAACAACTGATAACGGAGATTAAGAAACACTCAATTATCAAAGACAACGAATAGGATACAATACGTAGGAACACTGTAACGAGGCCGTTTTGGATGTAGTGGACCTCGGCCAATTGAGCAAGGTGGCAACGAAGGGCGTGGCGCGAGTGAACCCTTGACTACAGTATCATTTAAAAAAAGTATCTTTACCAACAGTATATGAATGTCATAAAATCAGGTAAAATAAACCGGGGATTAGTCTTCAGGTGATACATAAAAGTGGAAGGACAGGTGATGAGAGGAATTGTTAGAAAAACTCAAATATCAGTTTGAAGTGGTGAAATCATGAGAAGGTTAAAGGTCAGTGTGGCATATACTGGATGGGAAGACCCAACTGCCTGGGGGTAGATCTGAATCAGTGACTACACGACTTTCTATAAAAAATCTTATACTATAATACTTAGAAGCAAAGAGGGGGTCTGATTTAATGTGTGTGATCATGCACGAGTGAAAACCTGATGTATATGATCTCTCCAGCAACCTTTAAGCTCTCAGGAAGTCTCGTATCAAAACAGGAAACAGTTACCACATTACTCTTACAGTGCTTCATTACTGAAGTCAGTACGGGTGTCATACGCAACTAATGTAGAGTTGGTGGCAATGACTCGCATATGTTGACCTACCTTGATTGTTGATATGGATGTCTTCGGAGTTCGATTTGGAACAGCATTTGCAGCACCATTGTCCCATCCTGTCTTCCTCTTTGCACCTCAATCTTTATACTAATTGTTGTCAATCTCGTTTATCATGGATCTGTATCACATCATTGTCTTGTGCATAGTTTGCTTACCGAGGCCTAATCATTTATTTTCCGTTGTACTTTAGTAGCTATTTCTTATTTGTTCTTAGCTGTGCACTAATTTAATTTTTTTCTAATGGGTGTTATCATAAAAGAAATGATTAAAGACCTGGAACCAAATAGCATAGTATGTAAATTCACTGTTTCCAACAAATCCATTTATCCTTATGTTTGAAAGTCAAAATAATTCCAAATAGGATTTACCCCATGTCCGTGTAATTAATTGACCAAACGGTAGGGTTAAGATAGGTAATGTTAGAATTTCGACTAACGAAGCATTAAACATTCGGAATATGTAGTCGTAACCCATCAAAACTTATATAATACGTTTACGTTTCATGCTTTATTCTCTCAGTGGATCACGCAATATCTTAAAAAAATCAGCAACTTGGGAGGTGTGGCAGATAGTGCAGCCTAGTCTCTGTCATATGATTTCACATCCGAGTTTATGCTGCATTTGATCGAGCTATGAATTGTGTTCATTTTAACCTTCGCATAAAGGAACAAATGCACACAAAATTCTCTTCATACACTTACATCAACTGTTACACATGCATCCATCTTGCACATGCGACCATGCTCATACATAACACGCAAATGCATCAAACAAGAACACACTGCATACTCTATTCCCAAACCAGTGTTTAACTATCTCGCGCTTAAATCTAATTTTTTATAATTTAAAACCATTGCTACGAGTTCTCTCCTGGGTGGATAGTTTGAGTGCCATTGTTAAATCACTTCGTTTAACCCTGACTTCCATTTATACACCTAGATCATATCGCCCCTTCCTCTACGTCTGTCGAGGGAGTGCAAATTAAGATGCTTTAAAGAGTCTCTGTACTCAAGGTTCCTAATGCCCGGGATTAGTCTTGTCATTCTCCTCTGAATTCTTTCTAGGAATTCTATATCCATTCTGTAGTACGGTGACCAGAACTGAACCACATAATCCAAACGAGGTCTCACAAGCCCAAGATATAGTTTTAGGATAACCTCACTAGTTTTGCAACTAGCACTCCTTTGTATGAACCCAAGTACTTTGTTAGCCTTATTTCAAACAAATGCGCATTGTTTAAGATTCCTACTGATCATTACTCCTAAATCTTTTTCACAATCGGATTTCTCTATAACATCGTTGCTCATCTGATATCTGGTTTCTCTGTTTACACCTCCTAGACTTTACATTTGTCCACAATAAATTTCATCTGCCATTTTTCAGACCACGCGAAAAAATGTTTAGACCTTCCTGTCAGGTTTAATTACACGGCTTATTTTAGCGTCATCAACAAATTAACTTATGTTGCTGTCTACGCCTATATCTTTATCGTTTATGTATATAATAAATAGCAAGGGTCCAAGTACTGAGCCTTGGGGGTACTCCACTAGTGACGTTTCCCCATTCGGATTTAGTGCCATCAATTTAATGCTACTAGCTGTTTCCTGTTCGGTAACCACGCCCTAATCCATTTTAGAATATTTCCTCCAATTGCATGAGCCTCCACTTTTCGTATTAGTCTTTCGTTGAAAAGAATGTTAATAGATTTGTCAGAAATGAACGCCCACTTGTGCTTCTCGAGAAGATTTTGAATAGCTTGAAATTATTGCTTCCAGCAATTTGCCTATAATTGAAATTAAACTAATTGGATTCGACACTTCTGCACACACACACACACACACACAAGCTTATCACAGGATGTGCGCTATGGTGGTCGCTCAGTATCTAAATAAAAATTCGGTTAACATTTTTCATTAATATTTCGTTATTCCCATTACTTTGTCAGCAAAACATTAGCTACACATAGCCATCCTCTGCAATTCCGAAATCAGTCTTCATAAAGTGTTGCTGGAGTGCGAGTTTTCGAGACAACAAACTTACCCAATTGCATGAGGCTATAATAGCACAGTAACTAACGACTCGAGGTTCCCTAACCTGACAATATAATAATATATAATGGTTACCCCTCGTACTCGAGGCTGGCCAGCCCTAGGACCACTTGCCAACAGCACTGGCTAACCATTACCCCGGAACACATCAGCAAACCAATTAACACAGAGGTTCTCAATTACTGCTGGGTAAACAGAGACAGGGGCAAATGGCGTAAAGAAACTTGCCTATAGTTTCACCATGCCTGGAATCGAACGAACCCGGGTCTACTCACTTGCGAGGTGAGCATGCTGACCATTACACCACAGGTCGCCACAACTAAGCCACTAACGATAACGTTTCGATATTCTTAACATTTACCAGCTGATAAATTTTTCATTAGTGTGAGGCGACACAACTAATAGTTGTATACTTTTCACCACAAAAGTTCTCACAAGATTCCGATCACGTTAAATCTAACAAGTTTTTGATAAGAAATATCCAGGAGAAACCGATGGTTTGTGAGATTGTGTTGTAGTTTTCACCATTATAACAGTTACTGTTTGAAAATGATGTTTAGGATCAGTGCCCGGACTATGAAAGTTGCGTCCGATATATATTTTATTTTTTGCCGTAGGAGGCCGAAGCCGATGACCGTCACCATTAGACAGTAATATTTTCCATCTTCAGAGAGAGAAGGCTTAAGCCCTAAAATTATTTACTGTATATAACTTAATTACAGCTAATTTTCAAGTCTTAATATATTCGTTAATGTAGTTAAATATTCTAATGTTGACTATTTTGCTTATCTTGACACCTTATTATCACAGCTAATTTCACGTCAAAACAAGATAAAGACAATACACAATTTCTTCAGGTTTTTATGTGTTCGTACACAAGTCGTATTAAATGTCATGTGGAACATACTCATCATTTCAGTTACGACGTATATGTAAAAAAAATACATTTCGTTTCGAATGAAACAAGATAATCACTACACTCATTAAGATACAGAAAAAGTTTCAAAAAGCGTAAAGTTATTTCCGATTAATGAAAACGCTGGACCCACAACTCAATTGGCACACGCAATACCAGCCGATGCATAAGATAATCACTTGGGCCAATGGATAATACAGCACACAACCGCGGCACACACACGATATACCACGCACATGCTACGCGTCCCGGGGCAGCGCGTACACTGTCGTATCATTTGTCAGACTCAAAAGAAGATATACTGTCGACTGCATCCTCATGTAGTAGACAGTTTATACACCAAGGGTGATGATGTCGGAAGTTTCCACAGGATCCCCGACATACCGTTAAATTTGGCAGGAAACGTCAAACGACTCTAAACTTTACAATTATATATATATATATATATATATATATATATATATATATATATATATATATATATATATATATATATATATATATATATATATAGTGCTGGGAACTTCGTGTTTTCTTCTTTCCTTGTGGTTATCAGCATATACCTGGATCACGCAACTACAGTGATTTACTTGCATATATATATATATATATATATATATATATATATATATATATATATATATATATATATATATATATATATATATATATATATATATATGTTTTCTTCTTTCCTTGTGGTTATCAGCATATATATATATATATATATATATATATATATATATATATATATATATATATATATATATATATATATATATATATATATATGTATATATACAAATATATAATTGTAAAGTTTAGAGTCGTTTGACGTTTCCTGTAACTTGAAAATTGCCGCCTGGGCTGTTTCATGGAGTTTTTCTTCAGGACGAAGAGAACTTTATATACGAACACTTAAAATACAGACAAATAAGGCAGATCTAATTTACCATATATTCGTTCCATATGTCAAAACTATTTCATTATTATTTTAATGGACCAATATACCCTCATAGAACGACTGAAACTAATATCTGAAATCAAAGTCTTAATAATATGCCAGAGGCGAGACTCAAACTGGACTTGCGGGGAACGTGATGTTTCTCCTCCATCCTGTGTGAGTGGTCACTCCGGGGGTCACCATTTGTCGGGTACGGGTTATTTGGTTCACACTCAGGATGGGATGGAGAAAGGAAACTCACAATGTGCTCTCTGAATACATATTGTATTGGATGTACAATGCAGCTTGGTGCTGGGAAGGCAGCAAGGTTACAAGCGTTGAGTAGAGAGAGTTGGTTGGTGAGGGTGCTCAGAGGAGGACCAGCTTGTGGGTCGCCATGCTCGCCGGCGGGAGCGAAGGAGGTGGTGTTACTTGGAGACTGGCTGTAGTTAGAAAGATGTAGGTCACCACGAGGTCAGGTCCTATATAGCGGAGGTAGGCGTGGCTTAATAGTTGACCTCCGTCATGTAAGGCGGCGTTGGTTGACCTAGACCACGAGGCATACACTGGGGAATTCGCGGGGTCGGCTTACTCAGCGACAAACAGCGTTTGAAGGGGAGGAATCCACTACAATACTCCCCTTTCCCTCCAGGCGGTGTAGGAGACTTGTTGTCTGCAGGGTTGCATGGCACATGTGAGGCAGAACGGTGGCGGTGCATGCCACATGTGAGACATAACGGCGAGGGCGTGGATGAGCCGGCCGCTAGGGGGGGCAACTGTCTAGACACACGAGATCTGTGGGAGAAGAGAAGGAGAAAAAGGGCGTGTGGTGGCGATGAATGCTGTGCTTCCCTCGTGACAGGTACAGAGTCCTCAGATGCGCCTGCTGGGGTGTGTGGGTCTGGGTCAGGAGCAGGGGCTGCATCAGGAAGAGGGTCTATGACAGCAGCAGGGTGCACGACAGCAGCAGGGTGCAGGACAGTAGCAGGGAGTACCTGAGGGAAGAAAAGAGGGGTGTGTGGATCCGCGTCAGGAGGAGCGGCAGGGGGTACTGCTAGGCCGGGGCGGCGTCTGAGGCAGGACGGGTGTGTTGGGGTAGGAAGAGGAGCTGGTGTCTGCTTAGAGTAGCAGAGCTGCTCTAGGGTGTCCTACCTGCAGTGTAGAGACAGTAGTTGTAGAGCCGATGAGAGCTACCTCTGTGTTGATAAGCCAGTCTTCCATGTTGCTTGAAGACTGGGAGAGTGATCGGTTTCTCCTCCATCCTGTGTGAGTGGTCACTCCGGGGGTCACCATTTGTGGGGTACGGGTAATTTGGCTCACACTCAGGATGGGATGGAGAAAGGAAACTCACAATGTGTTCTCTGAATACAGATTATATTGGATGTACAATGCAGCTTGGTGCTGGGAAGGCAGCATGGTTACAAGCGTTGAGTAAAGAGAGCTGGTTGGTGAGGGTGCTCAGAGGAGGACCAGCTTGTGGGTCGCCATGCTCGCCGGCGGGAGCGAAGGAGGTGGTGTTAGTTGGAGACTGGCTGTAGTTAGAAAGAGGTAGGTCACCACGAGGTCAGGTCTTATATAGCGGAGGTAGGCGTGGCTTAATAGTTGACCTCCGTCATGTAAGGCGGCGTTGGTTGACCTAGACCACAAGGCATACACTGGGGAATTCGCGGGGTCGGCTTACTCAGCGACAAACAGCGTTTGTAGGGGAGGAATCCACTACAATAATAATAACAACAATAATAATAAAGAAATAAAAAAATAAAAAAAAAGATCAAAAGTGAGAAACAATACTGTACTGTATATGTAGGTTGTGTTGCCAATAGTAAGAGACCCTACAATTGTGTGTAAATGAGGCAAAGTCAGATCACCAATCTGGGACTTGGTCACAATTTTCGTGATGCCAGATGGCAGCAGGGTCTACCATTAGTCAACACTTATGCTGCCAATATCTTCCCAGGTGGTAGTACCTCCCTGTTTGGTAGCTGCCTACTACCTACTTAAAACTCTTATCCACATACGAGAAATGATACCAAACAATTACCTGGACTAGTAAGATCAGATTATTGTCATTCAACAAAGCATTAAAACCCAGTGCATCTTAAACCCTAGAGATATTTATAGATATTGTATAAATTATAGAAACATCATAAAATAGCGTCAAAATTGGGTTTCATAAATTCAGTGGGGGTTCGGTGTTAATTCTGTGGCATATTCAAATAGCGCATATACTATTTGTTTAATGTTAACTTTTATATTATAAGAGATTTTAATTCAGTGAGACAATTTTTAAAGACAAAATTAAATGCTTTAAATAGTAAACATCTGTAAACGAAAGATTCTCGTTACCCATTTATTTCCGCGCTCCTGATTGGTCGATTCAAAAGTAGTTGGCTATAGTATTATTAGTGAGAGCTCCTCCGTAAGTTGGTGTTTTCGTCGTATTTATGAGTATTTACGGTTAACCATCGAGCTAGGAGGAAGTAGTAAGTATGTGGTAATATGTTGTTAAAGGTCTAATTGTCCCAGTCGTCGAGAATTACTTGATTTAGACAATAGTTCTTCGGGTGTTTTGGAGGCTGTCCGTCATTGTTTATATACCCTAACGTAGTTGTTTAAATCGCTATGCTAATTTCATAGGTGAATTTTATATAGTTTTAAGGATTTACTTGTCAACACTTATTTCTGAATTATATTTTGATTGAAGAGTATCCTGCATTATTTTCGGACGGTGTTAAATGGCCAGATCTCTTGACAAGTTGTTACGGAACCTCAGTGAAATTATTGTCTCAGGCCAAGACAAAATAAACTGAGGAATAATACTGAAAAAGATTTGAAAACGTTTCAGCTTTGGCTTGAGTTATCCTGGCAGAATACAGCAAAGAGTGAGTGAATGATTCTGGTGTGTGAGTTTGTAACCGCCTGATGTGGGAAGAACAATTTGAGAATTATGGATTTTAATATTGACTGTTACTATGTACGTACCTACGAATTTGGAACTTATTTGACTTGTATTTGATGAATTAATCACAAATATTCCAATGGAATTTGATAATATAAAGGCAGTGGATATTTTGCTGTGACAGGCTAAGTTCCTACTAATGCTGTTTTACCATGAGTGGTCTGATTGGCTAATAAAATATAAAATCTAAACGAAAATGCACAGAACCCGGTCCAACGAATTACCCAAAAGTACCCAAAAGTATATTAAATCATATATGTTTTACATCAATAAAACCTGATTAATAATGTTTTCATTGAAATGTAGTCAAAATAATGAAATAATAAATAGCGAAAAATGCTAAATTCCAAAGAGTCGCCTATCCAAAATGGAGATGTAATTACCGATGTTTCTGTTACTTTGGGGTATTTAACATAGCCTAGGATTTACTTTTTGTTGGGTTAGGTTAGGTTAGCGAAGTGCATCACGATGGATCTGAGTTATCTCCTTTGTTCACGAACTCTTTGGAATTTAGCGTTCGCCAATACTGAAAGTTTTTCGCTGTTTATTATTTCATCTTACAAATTATTTTTACAAAATTACACTAAAAATATTATTAAACATGTTTTGTGTATGTATAACAGATATTCGTTAAGATTTTACCCTTATTTGCTATACTTTGGGGTACTTTTGTGGCTCCCCACAGAACCTATTAGAACCTAACCTAACCTAACCTAACCTCACCTAATTTCCTAGACTGCGCATTGTCATTTTTCTAATATAATCCAAACAACGTCCTTAGAAAAAATAAATGTAGTGGATATTTCACCATTTTGTTCACCGGTAATGGACAATTAGCCAATCAGAGCACACACGGTAAAATTATCGTTTCGGTCATCCACCTACAGAGTATTTGGAAGTAAGTCAGAATCAGGTAAATTTATAGTACTTCACACAACTCTGTTAAAAAGTAAAAAAATATGTTTTTCTAGTGTTTTTTTATTTTTTCCATGACTGATTTTCGTCGGAAATTGCCTGTATATATATATATATATATATATATATATATATATATATATATATATATATATATATATATATATATATATATATATATATATATATATATATATATCTATATATATATATATATATATATATATATATATATATATATATATATATATATATATATATATATATATATATATATATATATATATATATATATATATATATATATATATATATATATATATATATATATATATATATATATATATATATATATATATATATATATATATATATATATATATATATATATATATATATATATATATATATATATATATATATATATATATATATATATATATATATATATATATATATATATATATATATATATATCCCCAACAAGATAAGGGATCCTGTTGGAAACTGGGGTTTTGGCTGGGGGAGAGAAACAAGCGTTTTTCTGACAAATCATGGCCAAGTGGGGAAAAAAATAGAACAGTACGGTAATACCAAAATAGTGCTAGTAGGAACTTAGCTGGTCAAGGAAAAATATCCACTGCATAATATACAGTAAATCACAGTCAAACTAAATACTATATTGAAATGATCTGAAGGTATATTTTTATTTTCGGACTACATGGGAATCTAAGGAATTTGATCTTTGCAAACACTGGACAATTCTAAGACAGTTTTCTTGTATGACATTTCCCTCATAGATGACTTCTCCAAACCAGGGGGCTCTGCTCTCCTGCATCCCTGGCATATATAAGTCGTTTGCCAATAGTAAAGGGAAAAATTCCTAAGATTCTCATGTTGTCCAAAACAAATAATACCTGACCGAAAAAAAAAAGCTTTGGGTAAGTTAATTTGGTACAATTTACGTTTGATGAATTATATAATATAGCAGCTTCTGGTACTTCAGAAAATTCCCAGTCCTGCCAAATGTCAAAAAGGGCCCTCATGATTTTACGCCCTTTAAATTCAAGATTACACAAGTTAGTGTGGACTTTGGGAGTGATCTGAAAAATATATGATTTGTCATATAAAGTTAGATTAGGTTAGGTCCTTTTCATTATTTAGGAAGACCCTATAATACAGTATGTACTGTATGTTCCAAAAACATACTCAGTTTTAGGTTAAGGAGACAGTTACCACCTTATTTCCTGATACTGTATGTTTGTTTTATGGAGCTGTTAGAGATGTTTTTGTTAAAATATTTAAAATATTGTAGGAGAGAAAGAAAAAGAAGCAATAATGTAGACTTACAAAAATAGTACTCATGGTATTCCAACTGAATGTTAAAGTCATGTCTCAAACACTCACTCATCGATGCTTGGAACTAGACCACTAATTACTTCTGCCTATACAATATGCACCATTCAACCACAACCAAACTTGTATTACCTGAAAAATAATCAAATATTGATAGGTCAAGTGGGGTTTGTTAGTTTTTTATTATTATACCTGCTGTCATTCAATATTAAGCCTTTTTGCGAAATCAGTGATTACAAAACTGACACCTTAGGGTAACTTGTTATTATTTTTGTAAGATTAAACTTTTTTTCTTTAGCACTGGATGTGCATTATGTAGGCTAAAACACATCTCATGATTCCACAGAAAATATTATGATTTAAAGTGGTTACTACCATTTTGTCACCCCAACCTTCTCTCTCTCCTAACCTTTCAAATAAAACAGTAAAATGCATTGTAAAATTACCCAACAGGTTATACAAAAATGTATGAGCATAATCGTAAGGTGTGTACAGTACAGTATACATAACTGTAATCACTTTTTACTCTAACACTGATTTAACGGTATTCTTGGCTGATTATATGCTGGTACATTATTACACAACACAGGTTGTATGCAAAAAAAGCAGTGAGCAAGTGAACAAACTTGTACAATGACAAGCAGACAATGAACTAAGAGTTTGAGGAGATAGGCTGCAAAATACAGCAGTCAACCATAGGCATCCCATGCAGTCACATGACAGTAGTGGTCAATCGTAGCTCACAAATGCTCTGAACCTACCCACCCATGCACATGGCACGCATCCCTGTGGTGGAAACTGGGGTAGTGATCCGCTAGCCTTGGATAGTCCAAAGGCAATGTAATGCTTGTCAGTTTCTATCAAATAAACTTCACTAATACTCTTGTAGACATACTACAGTAGAACGTCAATTTAACACGAGATACGTTCAAAGAGAGGTTGCTTTAAATTGAATTCGCACTAAATCAAAGTGCTGTTTTAAAGGAACAATTTAGTTTGGTGCTTGAGAGAAACACAAAATAATAAAAGGACTTTTGTTAACTAATAAATATGAAAAAAAATATATGCCATAATGATATACTGTATATACAGCAAGCACTCCCTGCAGTCAAGTTAAGAGCTGGACGGTACTGTTGCTGCGTGGTACTGTACTACACTACTTTCTGCTGCTTCGTGTCACTGGCCCTTCCCCTGCATTTTCACTTTCCTCTCAACTTAGTTTTTCATTACTTATCCTATCAAAAATAGATTTTCACCCACCTTTAGTTAGGCAAGTCATCCTGTGAAGATGCAGTGCCCAAGTCAGCCAGCTCATCATCCACATCACTGTCTAGTGGTGTGGCTGTGGAGGCACCTGACACGCGGGAAGCACTGGGTGACGGCCATGTCTGCCCAGATGTAGATGGGCCAGTTAATAATGTAGTGGCTGGCCTCTTGGACATAGTGGCGATGGTTGATGCATGTGGTGGAAGGAGAGTGTCACACTGTATATTCTTTCACTAGAGTGTCAGCGTGAGAACTGAGGATGTGGGTGGGTGGCGGGCAGCCTTGTAGCGTGCCCAGAGAGGCGTCTGACGCGAAACTTAAAGTATTGTGTATTTCCCTATGACACTCCAGATTTGACTCGCGTAAATTAGGAAAGATTCGCTTTAAATTAATACTTTGTCCTTAATTGTGGGTGTCACTTTAAATCAATAACTTTAAATCGATTCACGTTAAATCGACGTTCTACTGTGTTACTGATTAGAGACCAAGCGTAAACCTAAGCAAGGGATCCTCCTGGAGATAAGCACCTGACTGCTTTGCTATCCTTGTTGAAGTTACATTACTGTTTTCCATTGTTGTTTACCTACACTCATGACACACAGGAAACTGTATACAGTACTCCCACAGCCTACATGTACTAATATACACTGTACCTGCATTGTCTATATTCATGCTGCACTGCATGCAGTGTAATATCTCCATTAGCCGAATCCCTCTTAACTGGAACTCTCTGATAGCCCTCGGTATTGAAACTATGGGAACTAGTATATACAGTGTTGGGAGGTCAACTGTGTATGACATTAAAAAGGAAAAAGGAACAATTGCTGAAGAATTATGCACACAGTGTCACTAAGGAAGCAATAACAATATGTAAGCATATGAAATAAGGAAAAAGTGGGGAACTTGATAAATGCCTGATACAGTGGTTTCATCAGCATAGGAATAATGTTTTTAAACTTGCAGGTGAAAATATTATTCAGCAGGCCAAGAAGTTCCATGAGAAAGTTAATTTGCAACATGAGTGGGTAAATTCATTTGGATTGATTAATTACCAAAGTATATGTACATATACCCTGTAGTATACAGTACATGTATATACAAGCTTAATGTCATGTCTGTGATTCGTGCCATCCCATACTTGCTGTTAAATTGAAGCACAACCTGTACATGTTTTAGTATTTTTATTTTTATTTATTTTTCAGAAAATGGAAGCTACTGACAACTTTCTCTGTCTTTATCAGAATGTACAAGAAAAATGTTTAGAAGCACTTAACAAGTTTGAGGTAAGATTTTTATGCTTCATATGTAATTTTTTTTAGATTTGATATTAATCAGTCCTCGTGGCCAAAGCAAAGGACTCGCATGGAAATCTTATGGTGATTGTGTGGCTAACCTTGGTTAAATCAACTTACCTTTGTTTGTATACCTGCACTGTCCATGTACTGTACTACATGCAGAATGAATTTGAACTTGTATGACAATTGTACTGAAGAGACATCTATCTACCCGGTATCTCTTGTGTAAAGTGCATCTGTAGGGAGACCATCTAAGGAAATCACTGTACAGAACTCGACTGCCTGTACTGTATTGGGTGAGTTTGTGGGAGTGCCAGCAAAACACAGTGTGGAGATGGTGAATTGACAATCTTTTATTAACATGTATTCTCAGGAAAATACCTACACTGTTTCTGGCTCGCCTGGGGACTAAATTTGGAAAAAAAGAGAGTATATATATATATATATATATATATATATATATATATATATATATATATATATATATATATATATATATATATATATATATATATATATATATATATATATATATATATATATATATATATATATATATATATATATATATATATATATATATATATATATATATATTGAGAGTTCTTCTTTTTCTTTTATTCAGGAACATTTCTTGTGGT
>NW_024713650.1:20318-42818 GCF_018991925.1 Homarus americanus | reverse complement strand
TACGCGACCTTGATATAATAAGTATCAGTAACGTGACCCTGATATAGTAAATATTAGGTGAAATGTCTTCTTGTAAACCCCGTGAGCTTTGTAAGAGTCTTGTTGATTTCCTTACAGTTAAGTGACCCGCCAAGAAAATCTCTACCTGTCTGAAACCTGTGTGTGTGTGTGTGTGTGTGTGTGTGTGTGTGTGTGTGTGGTTGTCCGTGAATGGTGGTAGATGGTGGTAAAAAGCGATGCAAGTTGGTAGATAAGTCACAGTAGGTCATGAATGGTGGTAGATGGTTGTAGGAGGAGGTCATGCAAGTGGCAGAGGAGTCACAGTAGGTCATGAATGGTGGAAGGTGGTGGTGGAGTGCCCGGGCATGACCACTTCAACTCCCCGACTCAGCAATGTCCATGTTGGCAAGAGTCGACCAAGCTTAAAGCGCGTCGCGGTGTGCATATTATAAATTGTTTCAGCCCGTAGTGGTGGTGCAGGTCCCTGAGGCGGCCGTCCCAGGTGGCTCACGGAGCTTGTACCACCTGCTGAACAAGCCACCTGGATGCGTTTTTAGTGGTATTACAGGAGCAGGGTGATGCGATGGCTGTCAGACATAAAGGGCGTGGGGAGGAGGAGGAGGAAGAGAAGGTGAGAAAATCAGTTTTGTGTGAGGTGGGTGTTAGTGAGTTCCATGACTACTATCTGCTGACTCTCTCTCTCTATCTCTCTCTCTCTCTCTCTCTCTCTCTCTCTCTCTCACGGGTTTAAAGTTGCCGTTCGGTATCTGCAGTACTGTGAAAGCAGCGATCTGCTTGCTCACACACAAGCCAGCTATCCAATGTCCTCTTTTCGCTCGCTACTGTTGACATTTTTTTTTTGGTACACATCAACTTACGATAAATTCTCAGAGTCTTTGATATACGTCAGTTTAAGATAAATTCTCGATTATTTTAGATATTTTGCGTTCAACATTAGTACAGTTTGAGGATTCAGATTCTGAAAGGCTAGTAAGATTCGTAAGTGGCGACGTAAAAACACATCCAACTGGTTCATTTAAAACTGAAACCAGACAAAATTTACGTCCACAATGGAATCAAACTTACACAGAGACTCTACCTTAACTAAGATAACTTTCTCTTTAAGTTACGAGAGAAAATTAACTTAAGTGAATCTTGGTGAATTAGGACGCAGGTAACTAACTTCCTCTTTTGGCTGTTCTGTGCTGTGGCTGTTTTTATGCCACCATTCGACGCAGTATCGTTTTCAGGTTTAGACGCTGACTGTTTTATACTGTTTAAGACATGACTGTGATACGCCACTGTACTTTGACTGTTTTTAGACATATGACTGTGATACGCGACTGTACTTTGATTGTTTTAGACTGTTTTAGACACGTGACTGTGATACACCGCTGTACTCAAAGGCTGTGACCTGCCTCTGTACTTCAGCCATCTGCCACCCACTCATGTTACTCCGCTCCCGCCATTTTTTCTTCTCTAGCATCACATTGCCTTGTTTTTTTAGACATACATTTTTGCTCAGACATTTATGGCTCTTTTTACAATGTTATTTCTCCCCTTCACTTTAGCTCACAATCTGTCTGTCTGTCTGTTTCATTTTTGCTCTCATTATTCTTTAATTATTCTTATCTTTTTTCTCTTTCATTTTTATTTTTATATTTATTTTTTTTCTTCATTTTCATTTTATTTATTTTTCTTGTCGCTTTCTCTTTCGTTTTTTAGTTTATAGTTTATAATATTGTTATATATATATCTCTCTCTCTCTCTCTCTCTCTCTCATTAAAACGACACAAAAGCGAGGCAACATGCAACGCTTCAAAAGAAACTGTCAAGACCAGCCACTGACCAGCATGTTTTGGTGACCTTTTGATGACGTCACGTAACTAGAGGTCAGAGAATTTTACCTGGAATGCCCTGTGAGTTAATTAAGGGGGTGACCTGTTACTTTGACTCCCTTGTGATGATGTGGTCTGTTTATGTGTTTTTTCTTGGTGTGACTCTCTCTCTCTCTCTCTCTCTCTCTCTCTCTCTCTCTCTCTCTCTCTCTCTCTCAGTTTAGATTTTAATAGACGAAAACAAATTCTATCTCCATTTCAACTAAATTTCCTCCACATCTTGATAGATAGATAGATAGATAGACTGTCATTACCATCGTCATCATCATTATTATTGTCGTTGTCATCATTTGCCACCAGTGTCATTAGTACCTCCACCACCACACCTAACAACCACCACTAACAACAGCAATCACCACCACTAACAACCACCATCCTTCACCCACCACCACCACCACCACTCTGTTACATGCCTCTCTTGACTCTGACTTCTCTTCCCACACAAAATGTAAAAACACGTCCAATGTTTGTGTTTGTCTGAGTCCACCAGCGCACTGTTGACCCAAGCAACTGTGTGTATGTGTGTGTGTTTCATTATCGCTGTTTTGAGCCTGTATTCCTGGTTCAGCCTGTGTTTTTTTGTGTGTGTGGGTAAGTGTGTGTGTGTGTGTGTGTGTGTGTGTGTGTGTGTGTGTGTGTGTGTGTGTGTGTGTGTGTTATGTTTTAAGCACGTATTTTGTTTTAATTGTGTGTGTATTATGTTACATTGGGTGTGTCGTGTAGTAGGTTAAGTTAGTGTGTTATAAGTAGACACGTCTTAAGTGGGTGTGTTATAAGTACTTGTGTTTAGCGTTAAGTGGGTATACTTTACAAACTTATCCAGCAACATACTTATGGAGGGATAAACAGTATGACCCAACTCTCCTCCCCTGGGAATTTTGTCCAGGTGGGTTTTTGTCCGCTGGGGTTTTGTCTAGGTGTGGAAGTCAGGTATGAAAGCCAGGTGTGGCAGCTAGGTATGACTGTGGCAGCCAGGTGTGACAAATAGGTGGGACAGCCAGGTATGACAGCCAGGTGTGACTGCCAGGTTTCACAGCCAGGTACGATAGACAGATATTGACGTCCATTAATTAAAAACAGGTAAGGATGAGTCACAGGTGAGACGGAAGGACTTACCGCTTTGTTATAGGGCGGAGGGAAATTTGTTTACCAATTAAACGGGTGACTGTTGATTACTTTAAAGAGATAGAACCAGGTGTAGTGATTACCCGTAGATGATGTTACTTATCATTTTCTTTTAGTCTGGCTATTCGCCTATCTCTCTCTTTATCTTTCCTCTTCTCACTTCTCCCTCTTGCTCCTTCCTTACCTCCTTCCCTTCCTCTTGCCTTACCTGCTTCCCTCCTCCTCCACGTCGTGTCCAGCACACTCAAGCCGACTTAAGTAAAACACTCCTTAATAAGTGTGTGTGTGTGTGTGTGTGTGTGTGTGATGTACATGCTCTGTGTAAACATGCACGTACTTCTTTTGTGTAGGTGTACTGTACATATACTTGTGTGCACACCATATAAAATGCTTATGTAAGTGTATGTGGGTATATATGTATTTATGTATGTACTGTATACATGGATTTACATATGCATATATTTATGTGTGTAGACATTTTGTGTTTATTATGTATTTACGAATGCACATATTTATGTATATATTTTCGTATGTATATATTGGCGTATGCACATATGTATTTATATATGTATATACGTCGGCAGGTATATATAAGCCTCTCAGTGTTAGCACGAGGCCTCCCTTACCGAGTCACTGTCAACTAAACCTAATTTAAACCTGAGTTAAACCAACCCTCGCTTAATAACATGACTACAGCCGGACCAAACTGTTTCCTCCATTTTCCTGACGTTCTCCCTAATTTCTCTACCAGAGTTGTGTCCACTGAGTGTGTGTTTATGGTGCTCGGACAAAATCTACAGCGGACATAATTTGACTTTGGACAAAATACTCTCTCTCTCTCTCTCTCTCTCTCTCTCTCTCTCCATGGGGTCATAACTCTGAACAATAATGACCATAAAACCTGATTAACGAACTCGTTTGATATCTTGTTATAACATATATTCATCACACACACACACACACACACACACACACACACACGAGTTGCCAGGTTAATGTAAATTCCCGTGAAATTCTGACTAAAAGATGAGAGCTAATACAGTTTCAGTGCATTTCCGACGCCATTTTAGCAAGTTTATTAGTGTTGAACATTGAGTCACATCACTAATTAAGGAAAAAAGTGGTGAAGCTTGCGCGAATCTTTCAGGAGTTTGACCACTTAAGCGAGGAGCGTTTATACCAAGTGAACATTAGATCTACAGTAGAGTATTAGCCTAATTTTGACGCCATATTAGTGTTCCCACTTGGAGGGTTGTGTCATCACTCACGGCCCAAGTTGAGAGAAAAACCTTGATTATTGTAGGAGAGTTTTAGAATGTCTGGACCCAGGGAGGCGGCGAGCGTTTGTACGGTACCCAGTTAAACATTGCCTATTAAGATACAAGTTAGAGTCTCAGCGTAATTTTCCCGTCATTTTAGTAGCCATAGTTGTGTTGTATGAGCCACCCGGAAGAGAAATTGTATTCACAGTTGAGAGAAAATCTTAAAATATCGTACTAACTTTTCAGAATATCTCAGGGCCCAGGGAGGCGACAGGCGCTTATACCAAGTTAGACTGAGAGAGCTGTAGTGAAGTAACAGTACAGTTTTGACACCATGTTAATATCCCCACGTATAAGGTTGTATCATTACGATTCCTCACTTACGAGAAAAATCGTGATTATCGTACCAACGTTTTAGAATACCCCGGACCCAGGCAGGCGACGAGCGTTTATACCAAGTCAAACTCTGCCGAATTTTTTTTTTTCAAGCTTCAATTTTTTGGCGGTGAGTCCAAGTCCAACAACTGAGCGGGCACGATGCGCTCACATGTTGACTTGCACCTGCAGGTATTTGCTTAACCGCTAATTAATACGCAAAAGAAAGATCCCCGTCTCTCAACCTTCCTCCCTAAAAACTATAAAAAGAAAATCGATTTTTTTTTAAACTTTTTCTTTTACTTTTTCACTTTTCCTCTTACGTAAGGTTGGGGAGTTTGTGTTCGCCTGGAGGAGGGGGTAAAGGGGGTGGAGGTGGGGGGGGGGTTGTATGCGGGGTTATGTGCATGCTTGTTCTAATTTAATTGGGGTCTGTTATGTATGTATGTATGTATGTATGAACCCTTTATAAGTCGTCCGTATACACATAGATCAACACCATTTAAAGGGACTCAGTGCATGTGAGAGTGAAAGTAGGTCACATGTAACCCAGGCACTGCACTCGACCACCTGCACTCCCACAGCTGCAAAGTAAGGTACCCACTCACAGCTGGGTGAACTAGGGATACCCCGGGCGTAAACCATCGAACCTTTGTGTAGGAGGCGAGCATTATACTCCCTCAGATGAGTAACTAAATGAATATGATAAATGGATAAGTAAATGAATGAATAAGTGATAATCGTATGAATGAAATGAATGCGAAATTTGGAATTCTCTTTCTTTCTTTCTTTCTTGCACATCAATGAATCGTAACTTACCGACACTTTTTGTTCAACGGCGTATAATTCTCAAATTCAGATGTTAATACCATTTTGAACTTTCGTAATGGTAATTCTATCAAAACTATTCAACAAAAATACTGAAGCATTTATCCAGAGTTTATAATGAATACCGTAGAATCGCTCATATTGACCTAACCTAACCAAACCTAACCTAACCAAACCGAAGTATATGTATTTTACGTAAGTGTAATTGACTTAATGATCTCTAAGAATCCGAACACCGAAATAAGTAGTTAATTGATAAGAAACTTACCTGGTAGTTCTTTATAAGTAAGTTTAGGGTAATTGACCTTGTTGAGTAATTTAACTGTTTATAAGTAATTACGGGTCATTATATACGTATCCAGATTGATTAGGTGTTAAATATAAAAATACTTTACTTACAAGGAATATTTAAAACAAAGCAAGGCCAATCAAAACAAAGCAACACAAAGCATGACCAATCAAAACAAAGCAACACAAAGCAAGGCCAATCACAACAAAGCAACACAAAGCATGACCAATCAAAACAAAGCAACACAAAGCAAGGCCAATCACAAAATTACAGGAAAAACAAAGGCGTCCCTCTTCCTGTCAGCTTAATATTTAATTTTATTTATTTAGTCTTTGTTTTCATTGAGGTGAGAGAAGGGAGGTAAGGGAGGGAATAAGGAAGGGGAGAAGTAAGGTGTAAGGGAGGGAGTGAAGGTAGGAATTGAGAGGTAAGGTGAGGGAAGAGTAAGTGATAGGGATAGGAGGGTAGGTGAGGGGGGTGATAGGAGGAGAGTGGGAGGAAAGGTTAGAATAGGTGAGAGGGGATGGCGGGAGAGGGAGGTAGGAGGGTGTGGGGTAGGTGGGGAGGTAGGAGGTAGATGGGGAGGTGGGAAGATAGGTGGGGAGGTGAAGAGGGTGGGGGAGGGGTGGCGGGAGGTGAGGAGGTGGTGGGATAGGTGAGGGAGGTGGGAGGGGTGGCAGGATAGGTGGGGAGGTGGGAGGGGTGTGAGGATAGGTGGGGAGGTGGCGGAGGGTGGCAGGATAGGTGAGGGAGGTAGGAGGGTGGCGAGGTATACTGAAACTGCCTGCTCGTAGTTAAATCCTCTTAGGGGTAATTGTTCTAATAAGCTTAAGTTCAACCCATTCCCTCCCATCCGTTAGTCTAGTGGACCTTTTTTATGACTGAATATTATTATTATTTCCTCATTTTCTTTTGCTCCTCGTTGATGTGATTAAATTCTCTCCCTCTGTGTGTGATTTTTATTTACAAGTTGGTTTTCTCCTTAATTAGGGTTGGGTGTTGATGCTGTGATGTTATGATGCTGTGAGGCTGTGGTGCTGTTATGTTATGGTAGTGGTGTGGTGTTGTTATGATGCTGTGGTGCTGTTATGGTGTTGGTGTGGTGCTGTTATGATGCTGTGGTGCTGTTATGATGCTGTGGTACTGTTATGATGCTGTGTTAGACAAATATACTATGTTTTCTTCAGTACAATTATCAACATTCCTATAAAACCACAGTGGTTAATATGACCAGGTGTACTCTGATAATTAATGATGCTACCAGGTGTACTAATTAAGAATATGACCAGGTGTACTCTGATAATTAACAATATTAGCAGGTGTACTACTTAAAAATATTACCAGGTGTACTACTTAAAAATATTACCAGGTCTAATAATTAAGAATATGACCAGGTGTTCTCTGATAATTAATGATGCTACCAGGTGTACTAATTAAGAATATGACCAGGTGTACTCTGATAATTAACAATATTACCAGGTGTACTAATTAAGAAAATGACCGGGTGTTCTCTGATAATTAATGATGCTACCAGGTGTACTAATTAAGAATATGACCAGGTGTACTCTGATAATTAACAATATTACCAGGTGTACTACTTAAAAATATTACCAGGTGTACTAATTAAAAATGTTACCAGGTGTACTTTTATATTTCAACAACTTCCTATACCAACAAGTTAATTAGTGGTTCCTCCACGTACTTAATTATTTACTATTTTCTTTGTCCTGTGAGTCAAGTTATAAAACGAGAATGGAGACAACTATTACGTTCTTGGTGTCGTAACTTAGAGAAAAATATTAATTTTAACTTTGCTAAATCTTAAGAGAGTTACGTTGGCCGAGGTCTGTGTAGTTAATATAAAGTTTGTATCTTACACAGTATACTGGGTGTACCCTCTCCTGTGTGTCTTTCCCTGGCTTTAGGGTGTACCCCGTCTGTCTGTCTGTCTATCACTGTTAGGTATACCCTCTCCTGTCTGTCTGTCTGTCTGCCTCTCTCTCTGTTAGGTATACCCTCTCCTCTCTGTCTGTCTGTCTGTCTGCCTCTCTCTCTCTGTTAGGTATACCCTCTCCTGTCTGTCTGTCTATCTGTCTGTCTGTCTCTCTGTCTGGCTTGTATTATCGGAAAATACAATCCTTCACTTTACACTACTAATATCTGACGACATAGGTGACAAAATACTATATTTAAAAATGAATTATTTAGGCGAGAGAATGAGAACCATTTTAGAGTAGACGATAAATGGGAATGAGACGACTGGCTAATAAAGGTTAAAAATAAACTCACACGTAGATAAGAGAAGAGGAAGTATCATAAATAATAAAGAAGAATAAGGCAGGATAGATGATAAAGGATAATAATAAGACGAGCTAGAAAAGAGAAGAGGAAGTATCATTAGATAATAAAGAAGAGGTCTTGTGTGTTACCTCAGGTGATGTATCCCTGGCCTAATTATTATACCTGACCCCGTGCTCTTCACTACCTGATCCGGGGACTAATGAAGGGGCTGCAGGCAAAACGGGGCTAGAAGCACACCTCCAGCACCAGGGCTTACCTAGCTTATGGGGACTTCAAGCGCGCGCGCCCGCTCACACACACACACATGGTCTCTTTCCCTTACCGTAATATTTTGCCTTCTTATCTGTTATCTTGGTAGTGATGACTTGGCCACTCTCTCTCTCTCTCTCTCTTACTATCTCTTAAACATTCTTCTTTTTATGTCTTTTTATTCTGTTGTTTTCTTTGTGTATGTTTATCTTATCCTCTCCTTTCCTCTTGACTTACCTCTCTTAATTCTCATCAATCGTCCTCATCCCACACTCTCTTTGTACGCCTCTTGTTCCTATCTTTCCCTCGCCTCTCCCCTCCCACTTACACCTCTACCCCCCTACATCGCCACGCTGTCTTACTCCCCTCTCGTAAATGATCTGCTCATCTTCCCCCTCTGCTCACCCCCTCTCACATATCCCTCTACCCTCACGCCACTCTCCTACTCTCCCCCACCCTGCTCTCGCCCCCTATCTACCATGCCATTCTCTCCCCCATCTTCCACCCTGCTTCCCCTTACTCCCACGCCACTCCCTCCCTTGTCCCCCCTACCCCAGGCTTACCAGGTGAGAGCGTCCCCCACCTGCTTTTAATTAAGGGAAGTCTCATTAGGTGGTGTTAAGTGTGCCCACACCTACTACGTCTTCCCTACCTGGCCAAGTAACTACAAATTGAAGAAGTGTCATATATATATATATATATATATATATATATATATATATATATATATATATATATATATATATATATATATATAATGTGTGTATAGTGGTAGTGGCAGTATTAGATAAACTTAATTAGTTGTAATAATAATACTAACTCTACTACTACTAATAATAATAACGGCTTAATTAACATGGTAAAACTTTATGTAAAATGATTCCCTCAAGAAACATCCATTAACGTCATCACACACAATATAAGGGAGCAGGAAAGAAAAGGTCCTTTAATGGCGCCGGAAGCTTATATTTACGATACTATTCAAGAGTTTCAATTGGGAATTTTCTCCTTCGAAAAGGGTTGAAAGAGTTACAGTGTTGTGCCGCTTGAGAGACAAGGGGAGGGAGAAGGGTTAGAGGAGAGGAAGGGTAAATGGGCGTTCGTTGGTAAGGAAGAGGAGGAGGTAAATGAGAGAGGAGAGGGAATGGGGAGGTGGGGAAACGTGGGTAAAGAGGAGGAGAGGAAAAAAAGTAGGGAGGGTAAGGAACGAAGTGCAGGAGGAGGAATAGGAGATGAGAGGGGAGTAAGAGAGGTACTGGAGAGAGGAGGGGGAATTAAGGGGCAGAGGAAAGTGAGTGATGTGAAGAGGTAGTGGAGAAAGTGAAGGAAGGAGGAGAGGGAAGAGTGAGGGAAAGAGGAGAGGGGAAAACGAGAGGGGAAAGGAGAAAGCGAGGGGGAGGGGTAAGGTTGACAGGAGGGAGGTGGAGGAGGTGGTTCTCTGCAATATATTGAACTGAATCACGGAAGTCGGCAGTAGAGGGAACTTGTAGTGACGTTTTCTGGGGAGTTTCAGTGTGTGGCGACGTGGTGATGTGGAGGCCGGATGGGAGGTCTCTGGAGGTAGGTAGGTAGGGAAGAGGGAGGTTCTGTTGGATATGGTGAAGAGGAGAAGGTGCTGATGGTAGTAGTGTTGGAGGAGTGGGTGAGGGAGGTACTTATAGATGGAGGTGTGAGGTGGTGGTGGTGGTGGTGGGGGAGGGGGGGCTGGTAGTGGTAGATGACAAATTAAGACACCAATTTGCAACAAGTTTAATAGTAGAAAGGCCAATTTGCAACAAAGATAAAATCATAGAGGGTAGTTTGCAACAAGCTTAAAATTGCAACAAGATCAATAGTAAAGTAACTCATTTGCAACATGTTTAATACTACCCCATTTTGTACCATGATTAATATTACTACTGAATCATTCCGAATTGCAATGAGTCTTAAAGGCAGTTAAGGAGATTAAAAAAAGAAAAGAAGAGGAGGCAATCTGCAACGGGAATTTGAAGGTGTTGCAAGCATTAGTTTAGGACGTGGGCTGAAAATATTTGGTGGCAACAAGACGAGGTGAGTCAACAGCTGGTGGCGTGGAGACGTGTTGACTCTTGAGGGACGTCTAGTTGCTCTCTGTTGACCGAAAACGTTTCCTTGCCCACCCGGAAGGACCTTAACCTCACCAGGGGCAAGGGTGAAGGTGAATTGCCCTCATGCTCTACTTGGGAGGGCTTTAACCTCACCAGGAACAAGTGGGGAGCTAATATAGGTTAAGCCAATTCCATTAACCATTTATTACATGTATCATATATGTGTGAATACTATATTACATTAATTACACCTGTCTTATATGAATGAACACTAATACCATTAACCAATTACCACACCTGTCATACACCTGCCAATAACCTACAGGTGTTGTGATGTACTCTTGTTTTTCCTTTCTTAAGTGATTGTCTGTCTTCACCTTTTTCTGCCCTTGGTCGATGGGTTGCTGGAGTTAACTACCCCCCCCCGCCCCCCCGTAGGTCGTCTTCATTTCCAATTTCCTCAAGTACTCGTTCACTAATTGCTTCATTCATTCTACTCTACTCTCTCCCTTTGTTGCCATTGTGTTGACTTGGGGTGTTGGTGTTGGCTTGGCTATTTTTGGTGAGTGATTTTTGTTATTCTTTCATTCGTTATTTCATTAATATTTTTACTTCATTCATTCATTCATTCACTTTTTCTTGTTTTTTACTATAACTGAATATTTTAGCCATCCACTATAACTTTCCCCTATACACACGTCCCTAGTTCATCCTGGGCTGTCAATAACTATACCATCTTATTATAGCCATCCACTATAACTTTCCCCTATACACACGTCCCTAGTTCATCCTGGGCTGTCAATAACTATACCATCTTATTATAGCCATTCACTATAACTTTCCCCTATACACACGTCCCTAGTTCATCCTGGGCTGCCCAATCGATCCCCGTGATGTAATATTTCCCTGTCCAAGTTCGCACTATGAATAAATTATTGGAGGAAGCAGCGATATTTTTTTCCCCAGTAGTTTTAGTCTGTGTATTATGCTAATGTATCCAGAAGTTAAGCGAGCGTGGAAAGGCGTATTATATTGGCCTTAGTAAAGATGATGATGGACTTCCTGGGTAAAATATTATTAAGGAGTGTTTTGAGTGTGTGTGTGTGTGTGTGTGTGTGTGTGTGTGTGTTTGGGGGTGAAGGTGTCTTGCTCTCTCTCTCTCTCTCACCTACCTTTATCCTCTTTCTCTACCCACCCTCCAACTAACCTTCCCTCCCCACTCACTCACTCACCCACCTACCCACCCGCCCACCCACCCTGCAGCTCATCAACAATACAGCAGGCAGGGGATAAAGCAAGCGTATATAGAGCACCTTGGCGGTAATGGCCCATCACTAACACATAAACCAGGTGTTGTTTTTTGCACCTGTCGAGGCCATCTTAAGGTATACCTCACCTTCCACCCCCTTCCCTTAACCCTTCCGCTCTGAGTTCATTTTACCTTAATTAACTTATCTATTTTAGTTGGTCCTTGTGTGAAGATTTTTTTATTATCATTATTATTGTATTATAATTGGGAAATGATTTGGGTGTTTTATAATTGAAGAAATTGTGTCTAAATTGGTAGAGGGTAAATTTGTAATTGGCAAAAATAATGTGATTGGTAACTATTTTAATGATATTTCTGATTGCCATAGTGTTGCTTTAATTACTATGGTATAATTTATTTTAAAAGTCTCTGCTCCCAACCTGTGTTATAACCAATTGACGTATTATAATTTCCTGGTCGATTATGTTATATTAGGATGTTGTTGTGGACAGATGGAAATTTGATAGACTAATTGACCTTACTTGACCATCGACGACGAAAGTATAAACATGAAATAGAAGTTAAATCATTACTTAGATATTATAAAAGACGTAATGTAAGATATTCCCCTTTTGCTATTTCCCCCTTTCCCTCTCCTAATCGTCCCCCTTTAGTTTTCCCTTTGTTTCTCCCTGTCCCCCTTTTCCAAATTCTCTTCTCCCTCTCTTCCTCTTCCCCCTAATATCCATCTTGTCTCCTCCTCTTTCTTAACCCTTTCTCTTCCCTCTTCCCCATTCCTTAACCCTTTCCTATTAATCTCTTTTCGCCTTTCGTCCTTCCAGCCTCGCTCTCTCTTTCTTAACCCACACCCTTCCTAACCTCTCTCCCCTCCCACTTAGCCCATCCCCTCCCAGTCTCTCTCCCTTTCCTCGTAGCCTCCCTTCCTCCGAGCCCCCTTCCCTCGTAACCCACCCCTTCTCCCCTAACCCACCCATTCCTCCTAACCCCTTTTCAGCCTCCTAGCCCACCCTCTTAACCCCTTCCTCCTAGCCACACCTCCTAGCCCACACCCTCCCTCTTGCCCCCCACACAAGAAAGTAGGCCAAGGAGGCTGCCAAGCTGTCAAAATGCCGTAATTACCGAAGTTAAGAGCCTTCTTGTTCATGACCAGGTGAGCTGACTGGTGCAGGTGAAGGATAACTGGGGTGGAAGGTGAGAGCTTCTTACCTGTGTTTGAGAGAGAGAGAGAGAGAGAGAGAGAGTCTTTTATTTGTGGAGGACCTGTTTGCATAGATAGATAGATAGATAGATGGATGGAGACTTATCTTCACAATACAATATTTATTTTCATTGTTCATATTCGAAACTCTTAAAGTCAAATAATTTATATCACAAATACCAGTACAGGTTTAAGTCAGGTTGGCGTAGTAGCTGGGATTAATTGTCCCTGTGAGGCAAGTGTGTGTGTGTCTGTGTGTGTGTGTGTGTCTGTGTGTGTGTGTGTGTGTGTGTGTGTGTGTGTGTGTGTGTGTGTGTGTCTGTGTGTGTGTGTGTGTGTGTGTGTCTGTATTTTTTAATTGTGGGTCATTTTGTGTCTAAGGTGATGTTACCTTGTAGATTATTATTTTTTTTAGGTTTTAGATAAATTTTAGGAAAGATTATATTAGATTAAGGATGGATAGTTAAGTTAAGGTTAGGTTAGGTTAGGTTTCTGTTAAATTAAGTGAAAATAGGTTAAGTCATTTTACGTTATTTTTATAGAGTTAGGTTAAGTAAGGTATGTTAAGGTAAGGTAGGGTAAGGTAGGGTAAGGTATGGTTAGGTAAGGTTAGGTTAGGTAAGGTTAGGTAAAGATGACTCTCTAGGTATGAGAAGGGAGCTGCTATGATAGGTAGCGACCAATCAACGCGCGCCACACCCGTATACGCGTTGATTCACCCAAATCACAGACAGGTAGATAGGTAGGTCCTGATTAATCTGTACCGTAGTGGAGTATAGACCCACCTTATCGTGTGTGTATGTGTGTGTGTGTGCGTGTGTGTGTGTGTGTGCATCCCCTCACTGTACTCCCCATCACCACGGTTACCTGATCACCCCCTCTCCATTCCCCTTACCTTCACTCACCACCCTCCCCCCATTCACCCCCTCTTTCCTCACCCCTCTCCCCGCACCTCAGGTAAACCATCGTCACACACCTAATTACACAACCTTATTACCTGGCCTAGACGTTTTTGATGAGCTCTGCTACATATATTACCTGAGAGGAGTGTGGAGAGGGGAGAGGAATGTGGAGAGGGGAGAGGAGTGTGGAGAGGGGGAGAGGAGTGTGGAGAGGGGAGAGGAGTGTGGAGGGGGGAGAGGAGTGTGGAGAGGAGGTATGGGAGGGAGAGGGTGTGGAGGGGGAGAGGGAGTGTGGAGAGAGGTGGAGGTGTGGAGGGTGTGGAGAGGGGAGAGGGTGTGGAGAGGGAGCGTGGAGAGGGGAGAGGAGCGTGGAGAGTGTGGAGGGGAGAGAGGGTGTGGAGGGGGGAGGGGTGTGGAGGGGAGAGGAATGTGGGGAGGGAGGTGTGGGGGGAGGAATGTGGAGAGGGGGGAGAGGGCGCTGGGGGGAGGGAGCGTGGGGGAGGGGGAGAGGGGTGTGGAGGAGAGGGTGTGGAGGGGGAGAGGGAGTGTGGAGGGAGAGGTGTGGAGAGGGAGAGGAATGTGGAGGGGGAGAGGAGGTGTGGGGGGAGAGAGGAATGTGGAGGGGAGGGCGTGGGGAGGGGAGAGGTGTGGAGGGAGAGGGGTGTGGAGGGGGGGGAGAGGGGTGGAGGGGAGAGGGGGGTGTGGAGGGGAGAGGGGTGTGGAGGGGAGGGTGTGGAGGAGGGGGGGGGGAGAGGAGTGTGGAGAGGGGGAGAGGAGTGTGGAGGGGTTAGAGGGAGAGTGGAATGGAAAAGGGCAATGTGGAGTGAGGAAAAGGTATGGCGTATGGGGTGAGAAAAGGTTGTATGGAGTGAGGAGAGGCAGTATGGAGTGAGGAGAGGCAGTATGGAGTAAGAAGCGGCTGTAAGGAATGTTTTTTTTTGAAGGATTTTTTCTATATCGTCTTTTCCCCGGTATTTTATTTCATGTGACGGGACTTTCCCCTCCAGGTAAATCCTAACAACAGGTACTAGAAGACGCCACTAAGTCTCTCTCTCTTTCTCTCTCTCTCTCTCTCTCTCTCTCTCTCTCTCTCTCTCTCCGTCACTTCACCTCGTAGTCAGCTGCGAACGACCTAGCCAGCAGCGATAACGAGCCTATTACCATTTATGTTATCACGGCTAAATGCTCGTCGGCCCTATTGTTAGGTGTGTGTGTGTGTGTCGCTCGGGAACTACTATTAATACCACCACCACCAGCTACTACTATTACTACTACTACAACTACTACTACTATTACTATACAGCGGAGAGAGATAGTCAAGTCGCCAACCAGTTTTAGACGCGCCTGACAATAACGCCTGGGAATTATTGTTATGGTTGATGGCGGTAATACTAACTGTCTCGGGTAGAACACGAGGAAGCTTTAGTGGTTATGTTTGGTGCGGGAAAAATTGACACTTAGAACACTTAAGCCAAACACGACATAGGGTAATGTTTGCTGGGATGTGTCTACCTGTTTACGGTATTTAAGGTAAACACTGGAAGTACCTGTGTTGTTTGTTGTAGGAAAAAGAAAGTGTTTGGTATTTACTAGAAACATGGCAGAGTTTTGTTCAAATACGGGATAGAATTAAGTCTTCAAGGCTGGAATTTACTGTCTATGGAATTAAAAAAACAAACAAATAGACAAACAAACAAACAAAAAACAAACAAAGCTTTAGTAATGTTTGTGTCAGTAAAAACAAAAATCACTGTTTCCTAAAATTAAACCAAACACGGTGAAGCGTCATGTTTGTGATGTTGGTGCAATGGAAATCCTCGCGTACAAAGTTTTAACCAAACGTTGGAAAAGAGTAATATGTGTGAGATGAAATAAAAATAATGGTGTTTACAGAATATTAACTCTTAAGGGGGTAATAATAATTTAACCCTTGGAATACTAACACTTATTTAACTCTTAAGGGGATAATAATAATAATTTAACCCTTGGATTACTATCACTTATTTAACTCTTAAGGGGATAATAATAATTTAACCCTTGGAATATTAACACTTATTTAACTCTTAAGGGGATAATAATAATTTAACCCTTGGAATACTAACACTTATTTAACTCTTAAGGGGATAATAATAATAATTTAACCCTTGGAATACTAACACTTATTTAACTCTTAAGGGGGTAATAATAATTTAACCCTTGGAATACTAACACTTATTTAACTCTTAAGGGGGTAATAATAATTTAACCCTTGGAATACTAACACTTATTTAACTCTTAAGGGGATAATAATAATAATTTAACCCTTGGATTACTATCACTTAAATTATTGTCCTTAAAGAGTTATAACTTAAATCACCCCTATAAATTATTACTCTATGGGTCATATTAAGATTACCTACCCCCCTCCTCCCCCCCACAGCTTATTTAACTTTTTGAGTAAACATCCAAACACACTACCTGGGGGGGGGGGTTAGGTTAGGTTAGGTTAAACTAGACTAGGTTAAGTTAGATTAGATTAAACTAGATTAGGTTAAGTTAGATTAGATTAAACTAGATTAGGTTAAGTTGGATTAGATTAAACTAGACCAGGTTAAGTTAGATTAGGTTAAACTAGACTAGGTTAAGTTGAAGTAGGTTAAACTAGATTAGGTTAAGTTAAATTTGGTTAAGTTAGCCTCAGGATGTTTGATGTTAATAGTGAAATATTCTGGGGGGTCTAATCTTCACGTGGTCCCTCTTCATTAACTCCTTCATTTCTCCATTGTGTACCGTCATACAACCCCGTGTGTGTGTGTGTGTGTGTGTGTGCGTGCGTGTGCGTGTGTGTGCGTGTGTGTGTGTGTGTGTGTGTGTGTGTGTGTGTGTGTGTGAGGGAAGTGAGTCATCGAGGGGTAAATATACAGGTCTATGAAGGTCCCCAGGTCCCGTATGTAGCATTTAAGGGATTTCAGGTCATAGGTATGGTTCAGGTTACTGGTAATACCATTTTAGGGTGTGCTTGGTATTCCTAAGGCCATGTATTAGAGTGTTTATGTTGTGGGTTAATGGTGAGTGATTAGGATAGTGAATGTTTGTTAGACATGGAGAGGGAGGAGAGGGAGGAATAAGGAAAAGAAGGTGGGTGGGTGGAAGGAGGAATAGGGAAAGGGAGGTGAGAAGGGGGTTGGTGGGAGGGGGAGAGAAGTAGGGGAAGGATGGTGAGAGGGAGGGTGGCGAGAGGTGGTGAAAAGGTATAGAGTAAGGAAAGGAGGGAGGTGAGGAGGAATAGGTTAAAGGGGAGAGGAATGCGGAAAGGGGGTGAGAGGGAAGGAGAGAGAGAAGAGGTGGTTATGTTTAGAAGAGGAGAAGGGGGGAGGTAGAGAAAAATAAAAAAGGGAGATAGGAATAGAAGGGAAGGAAAGGAAGGAAGACAAGAGAGGGAGGAAGGAGGAAAGAACAAGAGAGAAGAGGTACGGAGGAGGAAGGAAGGGAAAGAAAAAAATGTAAATAAAGAAGGAAGGATAGGGAGAGAAAAATAAAAGTCATGATATAGATGATGGAAAGAGAAGGGACACACACACACGCGCGCACACACACACACACACACACACTTTCTCGGACATGGTGTAGAGACGAGTTATTATGGTGGAAACTTAGCTCAAAGAATGGACAGTTTGATGCGTCTGTGTACCCTCAACTTAAGTTTATGGAACACCCTAACTTAGCTGCTTCATGGAGATACTTGGTGGAGAGGTGGGGAGTGTGGGAGAGGTGGGAGGGTGGGGGGAGAGGTGGGGAGGTGGGGAGAGGGTGGGGGAGTGTGGGGAGAGAGGTGCTGGAGACTTGGGGAAGAATTGAAACTTGGGGGAAGAAAGTGGAATGTGTTTGGAGAGTTCTTTGGGAGAAATTGAAATTAATGTTAGAGAATTGAAGAAATTGAGAGAAGCAAGGTGAGGGAAGGAGGACGTGAAAGGGTTAGATTCAAGAAGGGAGAAAGAAAGGAATTGGACTCTCTCTCTCTATGCAAAATCGTAATCACATTAACAAGTACTGGGAGAATCAATTCCAAAGTTCCACCTTATTGTTAGGTCCAAGGGAGGGGGAGGAGGCGTGATACTGAACCTTCCTGCGTTAAATTTTACCCCTAACTGCAGGATACATCTTATTGACTCATCCCTTAACCTACGTCCTACGATATTACAGGACGCAGTAAACTAACTCCTTGTGAAGTCAACGTGTCTAGGAGTGAGTATAATGAGATTTACAAATAAATAAAAAAATTCAAAATTTTGGCCGAAAGGATTTTTTCTCATTGAGCTACAAATTAACGTGTTTAACTATACATGTTGTTTAACAAAAAAAAAAAAATCCTCCGAACAAAAAAAGGAGACAAAACACCATTTATGAGCGCGTGCCCCCAAAAAACAAACATACATCAGTGAAGTCAGGAGAGGCGGGTATTTTGGTTAACTAAACGCAGCAAATTATATACACCTGTCTACGTATTTTGCTTTGATGTGTTATAGCGCTAATAATAATAATAATAATAATGATAATAATAATAATAATAATAATAAATAATAATAATAATAATAATCACCACCACACACACATAATGACAACAACAATAATAACATACTCAACTTCATTCCTTAACACTGAAGGTGACAAACGAGGCGAGACACGAATCCACTTTCTCCCTTTCCACCCTGTCATCCACACGTCATCCATCACACTCAGGTAAGGTGCAGTGTACATGTAGGTACAGGTGTAGGTACAAGTGTAGGACAGGTTTAGGACAGATGTAGGTACAGGTGTAGGTGTAGGTGTAGGACAGGTTTAGGTACAAGTGTAGGTGTAGGTGTAGGACAGGTTTAGATACTAGTGGTGTAGGTGTAGGACAGGTTTAGGACAGGTTTAAGACAGGTGTAGGTACAAGTGTAGGTGTAGGACAAGTTTAGGTACAAGTGTAGGTGTAGGTGTAGGACAGGTTTAGGACAGGTTTAGGTACAGGTGTAGGTATAGGTGTAGGACAGGTTTAGGTACAGGTGTAGGACAGGTGTAGGTACAGGTGTAGGACAGGTGTAGGTGTAGGTACCTGTGATGGATGGGCCGCCTAACTATACTAAATGTGGAAAAGAACGCAAAAATTAAACCAATGTTATTAGCACATCCCTCCCCCTTTCCCTCCCTCCCGTCCCTCCCCCTTCCTCCCTCTTCTTCCCCCCTGCGTCCACTTGATACAAATGACGTAATCATCATCATTATCACAAGCCATATTCGTCATTGTCATTATTATCAAGAGAAAGAAAACACCTCCCTTGTCAACAGAAAGTTTGTTCGTGGGGTTGAATATTTTATCCTAATAGTGTCTTTGTGTTTCATTCATGTACTGATGGTTGGATTATTGTCATCATCAACAACAACAACAGATAATTAGTAGCTGAGTTGAGGATTATAATGATTTTTTATTTTTTTAAGTAATTACAAAGAAAACGTGTTGCTGGGGTTGATGTTTATTGTATTTTTTTATGAGTATAAATGACTAGAATTATCAATATCATCAACAGAAAATGTGTTACGGAATAGAATACTTAATGATAATGGCTGCAAAGGTGTTTCAACTCAAGCCAAGTTTTGTTTTTTACTCTGTCTATTATTAGTTGTTGATTACTTTTCTCTCTTTCTCACTTCCTCTCTTCCATTTCTTTCTAATTCTCTTTTTTTGCAGTTTTCTCTTTCTCTCTCTCTCTCTCTCTCTCTCTCTCTCTCTCTCTCTCTCTCTCATAGAAGACAAGTTCAATATAATAAGAGGTTAAAATCTCACTAAGTACTCCTGTTAGCACGACCACCAACCCGGGTATAATGGCAGTACTGTAATTACGAAGTGCTGTTTAACGGGAGGGAGAGGGGCAGGCGAGGAAGGTGGAAGAGAGGAGGGGAGGGAGGGAGGGGAGGAGAGGAAGGGAGAGGAGGTAGGTGGAAGAGAGGGGAAAGGGAGGGGAGAGGAGGGGAGGTATAGTACTGGGGTGATGCTGGGGAGGTACTATTGAGGAAGTACTAGGGTGGTGGTGAGGAAGTACTGGGGTGGTGCTGGGGTCGTACTGGGGTGGTGCTGGGGTAGTGCTGGGGTGGTGCTGGGGTAGTGCTGGGGTGGTGCTGAGGAGAAACATCACAGGTCCTCACTTAACCTCGCGCGACACTCACACACACCACCAAATGGACCAGCCAACACTATATTGTTCCGCTGACTGCTGTTCCTACTGCTGCTGCTGTTCTTACTGCTGCTGCTTCTGCTGCTGGTCTTACTGCTGGTGGTGGTGGTGGTGGTCTTCCTGCTGCTGCTGTTCTTGTTGCTGCTGCTGCTTTTACGGCTGCTGCTTATGCTGGTCTTACTGCTCCAGCTGGTGGTGGTGGTGGTCTTACTGCTGTTACTGCTGTTCTTACTGCTGTTGCTGCTGTTGTTTCGATGTGTTGTGTTGTTGTATCGTGTCTATTTCCTGCCTATGTATAGTGCTGTGAGTGCTGGTGCATTTGCTGCTGTTTCGAGAAATGTTCGAGTCGAAGCTCCGGTTACTGGTTCGTTTACTGCTGTGTTGATTACAGCCTTTACTGCTGTGACTACTGTTTCATTCTCTTGTCTGTTTCGTTCTCTTGTTGCTTCATTTGTTCTTTTATCATTGTATTGTTTACTGTTTGGCTCTGGTGTGTGTGTGTGTGTGTGTGTGTGTGTGTGGGAGGGTAAAGGAGAGAGAGAGAGAGAGAGGTTACAAATCACAAAGAGTTTGGTTGTTAATAGTTAATGCCGCGTTCACTGCTTCAGTAATTAACCCGCCTTGACGCCACACACACACACACACACACCACACACACACACCACACACACACACACACACACACACAGTTTATTATTTTTTCGTATGGATTATCAATGAATTAACCCGTAAGTATATCCATAAATATAATCTATGTTAAATACAGTTATTGAAAAAGGTTACAGTTAACATCACTATTATTAAGTTAAAATAACGCGAGCTTCATCTTAGGCGTGACTGAAGTGTAAATTATATGTTGGAAAAATTGGCTACGTGGCAACTTGTTATTTCCAGCCTCTCGCCCGGATATTGTATTTTTAATCCAGGATGATGTAAGATGTTTCTATGTTTAGTACAGACAACGGTAAAGTATTTTATTATTTTATTGTAATTCTTATCCGGCCTAATTAACGAGCGGAAGGTAGTTTTGGTTAGGTTTCATTGTGTTCAGTTTGTGAAAGGTAAATGATTTTGTTTTTGTTAATGTCTCCAACATTGTATAAATATCAATTGTACGTTTGTCATATTTAATGCGTTTATTTTATACACTAAAGAGCTCCGTAACTTCCAATAAAACTCAAAGTTAGTCAGATTAAAAAGGTTTTTATTTAATTTTATAATTATTAGATTATTTTATTTATTGACAAGCAAATTTTGCTGACCACTAAGTTGGGTGGACAGTGTAAATTTTGCTTGATAACCTTGTCTGCCTCCCTCACATGAGTAACACTCCTCCGCAGCGAATCACAATCGAGAGAATCTTTGGTCAACAGTGATGCCAGGGAACACGCCTTTATTTCCATAGTAAAGTTTCAGGTCTCTAACTACTGCCGTTTTGGACCTATGGTCGGGACAGACAGATACGACCTTTTACTTTTCATTATTGATGTTTTGCGGTGAATAAACTTAACAAAGTCTTCTTATGTTCTTGGTTAAGTCGACCCACTGCTTACCTCGCCTGTGTGTACATGGTAACCTGTGTGTATATGATAACTCGTGAACTCTTATTATAATTTACTGCTACCTACGTATCTATTTACCTATCGCTACGTATCTATCTACCTATCCCTACGTATCTATCTACCTATCCCTACGTATCTATCTACCCAGTGGCGGCTCGTGAAAAATAAAATGGAGGGACTGCAAGCCTCACACAACAGTAGGATACACAAATTTGACCTACCTCAGGTATGAGTTGTAGTTGATGTCCACGAATTCCCAGGGCATGGTAGTAGTGTTGGTGGTGATGGACCAGTATTAATTGAAAATAAAGTCGGCGTGTCTGGTCTTCGATGTAGCAAAATTGTTTATTACTATTTCATTAAAATCCTTTATTTCTGTTATCATTTTATTTTCAATGGATATCACTGCTAAAGCAGACAGTCTGTCATTCTGATAAACACTCATGTTAAACTGGCGTGTATATTCTTTGTTCCTGCTTGTACTGTTCTGTTGAATGGATAAAACTGGTGTAGGTCTTCCTCTTGCTTTGATTTCAGTCTTTTCATTTAATGTCAGCTGGGAAAAGTTGATGTTTTGCAAATACTTCACTCGATTTTCCATCGTCAAAGGGTAATTAAAGAAAGCACGATTTAACTACACCGTCCACACGCAATGTAAACACGTTGTACGAGACTGAGCTGCTTCAAGTGCAGCTCATTGTCTCCAGAAGTGGTGCGGCGGCGGCGCCAATTAATAACAGACATGAATCGTACAGCATTGACAGCAACTATGAAAGTAACTTAAATTTTGGTCTGATTTTAATGAAAATTCACTTAGCAACGTATTGAAAATAATTAAATAACATATAAAATGATATATTTGTTGGTAGTTTATTATTCAGCTGTCTCTCTAAAGGAATCATACGCCTGGCAGTGAGTGTCTGGGGGGACTGCAGCTCTGCAGCCCTATGCACGAGCCGCCACTGTATATATATATATATA
>NW_024713650.1:0-20218 GCF_018991925.1 Homarus americanus | reverse complement strand
ATCAGTAATACTTCGTTTCGGTGCATGTGCTAATAATTATCCAAGCCTAAAATATAAAATATAATATAATAAAATAAAATATGACCAACAAAAACAACAATAATAATAATAATAATAATAATAATAATAATAATAATAATAATAATAATAATAATAATAATAATAATACTAATATAACAATAATAATAATATTAATACATACTTATACTCAAGATTCCAACACTATCAGTCATTCACTCTGAAATATAATAAAAATAAATACATTTAAAAATCTATCTTGAACTTTTAAGAATCCATATTAGACTCGAACGCTAACAAGACATCAGGGAATAGGACCCTACCCAACCTGATTAACCCACAAGCCACAGCAGCCAGCCGTCCATGATATGTAGAGTAGAGGGTGGGTGGAGAGAATTAAGTGGGTGGTCGACAGCCAACTTACACTATAGGAGCGATCTACCGTGTCAAGCCTGGTATATCTCTCCCTACTGTCAGGCATTTGAGACGACCATGCAAGTGAGAACTAAACCCGAAATGTGAAGACTCCCAAGCATACACCTCGACCTTAGCATTTAACTAATTAACAATCCGCATGACCCTAACAGCCTAACAGCCCTAACTGATTGACAGCTAACAGCCCGCTTGTGACCTAACAACGTAACATGTAACCAGGGGCAATCGTTTCCCCTCACTTCCGTCCATCAGAAGCGGAGGAGGAGGGGGCGATTCAGGAGCTCATCCTCTGATCAAGTCTTCCTGTCTGTACGTCATCTGAGGATTCGTATTGGGATGTTGCAGGGATCAGTAGCTTCCGCAGGAGGGAGATTCGGATAAGGTCACGATATCACAACAGGACACAGACAGACAGACAGACAATTTCATATACACACAAAGTATTCAAGCCAGAGCAAACTTTGTGTGTGTGTGTAAGTGTGTGTGTGTGTGTGTGTGTGTGTGTGTGTGTGTTTGTGTGTGTGTGTGTGTGTGTGTGTGTGTGTGTGTGTGTGTGTGTGTGTGTTTTTGTGTGTGTGTGTGTGTGCTTCTAAGCCTCATAACACTGGCATCTTCCGTAATGTACTGAATATAATCCAAAATTACACTAGTCACGCGACACTCCAGCACCGCCATCTTCTGCTCCAGTCTCAATGTTTACAAACCTGACGTCACAGAATTAATGAAGACACCGAACTCCCACACAAGAAGAGAGATTAAATAATTAGCCATCAGAGGCGAGTAAGTGGCCGACATGGGTAGAGATGAAGAGTCATTTGAGGAGGAATTACTGTCGTCACGCACTATTCAGCTGCATATGAGAGAGCTGTACAGAACTCAGATATTCGCGGCCAGTAATAATATTATAATTGGACTCGTAATTGTGGTACCTGCTGTGAGTCTGTTCTTTGAAGATGTACTGATCAGACAGCATAGTCACGGCGCATACCAATAATAATTATATACTATGTATGCTAGCTACGCTACGCTACGCTATACTATACTATACTGCTATGCATTATCTATACTGTTAGGGATACTATAAAATACACAATAACTGGAAGGCCAAATATACGGTACATATTCTAAGTATGTACTATATTATACAACACACAACAATACAGTTATACTCATTAAAACAATAATAAAATACAACATTCAGAAAGGACACAAGGGGTGCTGGTGGTAGAGTGGTACCGCTCTTGCCTTCGCAAGCGAGATGTCACGGGTTCGATTCCCGGGCCGGTGGAAGTTGTTTGGACACACTTCCTAGCCCCCATTAGTCCCTGTTCACCTAGCAGTAAAGTAGGTACCTGTTGTAAGTCGAAAGTTGCGAATTCGTATTCAGGGACAAGTTGCTGGAGCTTCCAATAACTTGATGACACAAACCATTGACTCTTCAGGCTTCTATGCCCTTGACTCTTCAGGCTTCTACGCCCTTAACTCATGAGACATAAAGGCAAGCATGAACTTAGCATGCTTCCCTGTTGGGCGCTGTAAACGCTTCTGCGCTTCACCTTACACAATGATGTAGGGGAGTGCCCAATAAATAAAAAAAAAGAAAAAAAAAGAAGGAACACAACAATCAACTCATCTCTATATCAAAATACAACACATACAATCAAATTATATCACTTATACACACAAAGTAATACAATCAACTCCATCAATACATCAGAATACAATAACCCACCACAACAGAATACAACCGTGGATGCTGTACTTAGGAGACATAAACCCATATACCTGAGCAAATCAAAGTCGACCTTACCTGCCCTTTGCACCTTGATACACGGACGTCAACACAGGTACATCCCATCTGTATACAAGACAATCACGCATACGGCATCGACGTGCATGTATGTATGTATGTATGTATGTATGTTTGTATTATGTGTATGTATGTATGTATGTAGGTCGGTATTCACTATGGTATACATTCAGCCAATTAGTGGTTCACACAATAGAGCACCATATTGTTTACTTGAGGTTAACAGGAGAGCCACGGCAGGATAAAGGACCATTAAGAAGGCAAGAACGACGGCAGGACATATAACATGATGTCAAGAATTGAGATATAGATCTGTGACAGGATAGGATACTCCTACACGAGAAGCCTTAACAGGATATAGTACTGCGAGACAGACAGGAAACCTCTCTTAATTACAGCTTGATAGGATATTTGTGACAGATTTTCTTTTAACAGGATAAAATAATAACAGGGAATAAAAGATCAAACGATATATATATATACAGTAATGGTAAAAGAGAGTAGGTGGTAATATTGTTCCCTAGGAGGCTGCTGTCCCTCCCAGCCATACACTATCTCAGGGCCGCCTCATGCATAAATTGCAGTAATGCCAATCTTTCTGTCAGGGGTTTTTATACCAACACTGATTAGATTTATATTTAAGAAAAAATATCTGCATCATAAAAATCCTAAGAGGAATTAGTAAGATAAAATCGAAAATTTACTGTCTTATTAAACCCTTTGTACGTACATACATACATACATACATACATACATACATACATACATACATACATACATACGTGCATGAATATTAATATATGTTTGCAGGGAAGTGTGTACGTGTTATGTGTGTGTGTGTGTGTGTGTGTATTAATAATTCCCATGATTAAGTAATAGTTTCATTTACAATTTACACACATAATCAGACTTATCTTATTTAAAACAATATAATTATTTAATTCTTATTTTACGTTTGATCCTAAAATATTTGTTATCAATATAATATTACCGTAAAGTGACTTAGCCATTACAAAATAATTACATATTGGTGATGACGTTTTATGTAAATGATGAAAATAACAATACACTATACCTGTGGCATAGCATTATACAGCCCCCGTAATTAAGAGAAAATTAATATATATGTAATTCGTATATAATCTATGTCCAATGATTTCATGATTAATATAACGTACATTTTAAATTGTTTCATATATATTGGCCGAGTGTTTTTATTCTCGAATTAATGCGTGTTGGTTGTTCGCCTTTCCTTTGTTCTCTCTCTCTCTCTCTCTCTCTCTCTCTCTCTCTTCGTTCTCCAAACACAGAAAGGTCGCTGGGATTGGCGACCTAAAGTCAATCTTCAATCATGCGTGTCGTGACCCATAACAAAAGAGAGAGAGAGAGAGAGAGAGAGAGAGAGAGAGAGAGAGAGAGAGAGAGAGAGAGAGAGAGAGATCCAAAGGTCTTTTGTTTATGCTCTGTCTCAGCTTGTAATAGTGCAGGATGTGGCCGCTACACAACAAGGACGCTGCTGTACTGGTGATCACTTTATGGTGTAAATATCAGGCTTAAGTCTTTTTGGTATTGCGGTTTCAGAAGACAGAAGTGACTATATTATTATTATTACTATTATTATTATTATTATTATTATTATTATTATTATTATTATTATTATTATTATTTGGACGATGACGATGATGATGATGATGATTATTATTACATTTATAATCCTTATCATCACTATTGTCACAATTATCATTACTACTTTTATCGTCATTATCTTTATTATTCATTTATTCACTTGTCATCAGGGTGACCCCCCCCCCCCCAAACATATTTTAGCGTGAGAGCTTAATTGTTTCCTCAGCTCCTAGGACTCTCCCCTAGCGCTGGGAGAGAGCTGAGTGGTCATCTCGGGGTCAAACTGTGTACAACTTACAGGAGTCAGGTAAGTTGTTGTGTAAAACATTTGTTTCGTCGTTTCTATGTGCCCATTTGTATACAAATACATATACATATATGCATACATGCATGCTTTTACATACACATGCATACATAACAGAAATAAATACACGTATACATTCAGAGGAAAATACGTTCAACATAATACACACACTCTCTCTCAAGTGCTTACACACACGCACGCACACACACACACTCTTTCTTTCTCTCTTTCTTAAGTACACACACACACACATACACACACACACACAGTATGTACATATAAGTCGAGTCTTAATTCCCGTTCTCTGTGTTATCCGGTAAGACCAAGGTACCACTCACTTATAATCCCAGCCAGTAAGGCTTGCCAAATCCGGCTTGAGCTGATGGCCGAAGCTTATCGCTAGCTGACTAACAGCTCACGACGGAAAACTTACGAAAACGCGATACGTTGTCGAGATAAAGATAACGGAAAGCTGTATGTATGTAAGTCTTCTGGCAACGTTGACTTTATCCGTTTTCTATGCAGTGGTGTTTCATAGAAAATGGGGGATGTGAGACTTGGAAGGGGTAAGGATACTATGTGTGTGTGTGTGTGTGTGTGTGTGTGTGTGTGTGTGTGTGTGTGTGTGTGTGTGTGTGTGTGTGTGTGTGTGTGTGTCTTTCAGTTTAGACAATCCTTTCTACGGTGATTTTCCCATATTCCGCTGGACTAAAATCCTTCACATCATCCTGTCATCATGTTAAAGACGTCATCATGTTAAAGGGGCAGACGTCATCATGTTAAAGGGGCAGACGTCATCATGTTAAAGGGGCAGACGTAATCGTGTTCAGTGGGTGACGTCATCTTGATCAAGTGACGTCATTCTGGTCAAGGGGTGATGTCATCATATTCAGTTGATGTCATAGTGCTCAGGTGACATCATCCTGCTCAAGGGGTGTATCAGTGAGGAAGATGAAGGGTATCTATCAGTGGGGGAGGGGAGGGGGATCTATCAGTGGGGAGGGGTATCTATCACTGGGGGAGGGGAGGGGGTTCTATCAGTGGGGGAGGGGAGGGGTATCTGTCAATGGGGGGAGCTGGGAGGGAGGGGGGTAACGTGAGAAATGGGACAGAACAATATCCTCTCCCATCACTCTATCTCACGTCCTCTCCCGTCTGGTTTCAGCTGTTTTCCCACCCCATCTAAAGGGTTACAGATGGAGGGAGGGAGGGAGGTGTGAGGCGTGGAAGGGAGGAATTATTTAGGGAGAAAGGGGGAGGTGTGAGTGGGAGGAGGCAGGAGGTGTGAGTGGGAGGAGGCAGGAGGTGTGAGTGGGAGGAGGCAGGAGGTGTGAGTGGGAGGAGGCAGGAGGTGTGAGTGGGAGGAAGGAAGATGAGGTTGGAGGTGTTGAGGGAGGGCGGAGGTGTGAGTAGGAGGGGGGAGAGGAGATTGTGGGGAGGGGAGGTGCCGTCAGTTTACGAGCAACGAGTCCCTGTTTATTAGGTGCCCCGGCAGTCACGCCTCTCCCCTGATGCCTTATCTCCCCGACACCCTCCCCTCCCCAAGCCACCTTTGGGATGGGGGGGAAGATGTATGGGGAGAAATTCTTGACACCCATCCCTCCTTCCCACGTCTCCTTGTGGAGGAAGGGGAAGAACGAGGATGGGGAAGGTTCAACGACACGTCCCCTCCCCTCCCCTGAAGTGTCTGGGGAAGAGAGGGCAAGGGAGACGGGGAGGGGGGGGGAAGATGTATGCTTCACGTATGCTTCATTTTCCATTGTATGTTTTAATGATCCCGTGTAAATTTAATGCCCCCATGAACGCTTTAATGAACCCATGTACGTTTAATGCCCCCATGAACGTTTTAATGATCCCGTGTACGTTTAATGCTCCCATGAACGTTTTAATGACCCCATGTACGTTTCATTCTTAGCTCCCGTGTACGTTTTAATGACCTCGTGAGCGTCCCATTCTCAGCACCCGAGTGCATCATGGCCATGAGCCGGAGGACGGGCACATGTCTCTCTATGGTGGCTGTGGAGGCCGGCCAGCAGTATACGTATTAGTCGCGTCACCGTTACTCGTCGGGTCATGGTTACTCGTCGAGTCACCACTACTCGTCAGGTCACCACTATTCGTCAGGTCACCACTACTCGTTAGGTCACCACTATTCGTCGGGTCACCACTATTCGTTAGGTCACCACTACTCGTCAGGTCACCACTACTCATTAGGTCACCACAATTCGTCGGGTCACCACTACTCGTCAGGTCAAAGTTATCACCACCACTCCGTCGGGTCACCACCACTGGTCAGGTCAAAGAATACCACCATCACACTCGTCAGGTCACCACTACTCGTCAGGTCACCACTCATTCGTCAGGTCACCACCACCTGTCAGGCCAGGGTCACCACCACCTCGCCTGGGCCTCTACCACCGTCGGGTCACCACCACTCCGTCAGGTCACCACCACCTGTTAGGTCACCTCATTCCGTCAGGTCACCACCACTGTCAACACCACCTCACCTCGTCGGGTCACCACTCACTGTCGGGTCACCACTACTCGTCAGGTCACACTCACTGTTAGGTCACCATCTGCCAGGCTCACCACTACTCCGTCACTAGGTCACCACTACTCACAGGTCACCACACCTCGTCGGGTCACCACTCACCGTCAGGTCACCACTACTCGTCAGTCACCACTCACTGTTGGGTCACCACACTGTCGGGTCACCACTACTCAAGGTCAGGTCACCACTACTGTCAGGGTCGTTAGGGTCACCACTATTCGTCGGGTCACCACTACTCGTCGGGTCACCACTACTCGTCAGGTCGTTAGGTCACCACTATTCGTCGGGTCACCACTACTCGTCGGGTCACCACTACTCGTCAGGTCGTCAGGTCACCACTACTCGTCGGGTCACCACTACTCGTCGGGTCAGCAGTAATCATGGGATCGTCACTGCCGACAAATATTCCCAAGCCATAAAAGGTGTTTGATGGGGCAATAATATCAAGATAGTTTACCTGCCACTGCCTTCCAGTCCTTTATAATCTCACCTGGGACATCTTAATCCTACGACATCCTACGCTGGTTACGGCAGGACGCCCTCGTAAAAAAATACTAATAAAAATGTGGTAGGATAGTTTTCCATGGGTCGTAGTTCAATGTCCTGTGGTGGGTGGTGGTGTGTGGTGGTGAGGGTGGTGGTGTGTGGTGGTGAGGGAGGTGATGGTGTGTGGTGGTGAGGGAGGTGATGGTGTGTGATGGTGAGGGAGGTGATGGTGTGTGGTGTGGGAGGTGATGGTGTGTGGGTGGTAAGGGAGGATGGTGTGTGGTGGTGAGGGAGGTGATGGTGTGTGGTGGTGAGGGAGGTGATGGTGTGTGGTGGTGAGGGGGGGTGATGATGTGTGGTGGTGTGTGGTGGTGAGGGAGGTGATGGCGTGTGGTGGTGAGGGAGGTGATGTGTGGTTAGGTTAGGTTTTGGAACAGACGGAGGTTAGGAAAAAGATGGAGGAGAAGGAGGAGGGGGAGAAGAAGAAAGGCAGATGATGTGGAGGCAGTAGAGCTGGTAGAAGAAGAAGGAAGAAGAAAGAAGGAAGAAGGAGGAGAAGAAAAAGAAAAATACAGAAGAAGAAGAAGAAAGAGGAGGAAGAAGAAGAAGAAGATGGAAGAAGAATGACGACGATTAGGAAGAGAAGAAGGAAAGAACAATAATAGAAGGAAGAAGAACAAGAGGACAATGAAGAAGGGAAAGGAACAAAAAATAGAAGGAAGAAGGAACAGATTGATGATGAAGGAGAGAGCATAAAACACAGTCCAGCACCACCAGGTAGAGGAAATATTGACCATCATCAACTCGACTTATTGACCTGGGTTTAGAGAGACCCTTAACCACTTCTCCCTCCAGTATTAAGGGCTGCTTCCCTGGCCTCCCCTGACTAAGTAGTTCCCACCTTCCTGTGCTCACCATCCCTAGCCTCCACTTTACTGTTCCTCGTTATCCAGGTATTGTCATGCACAGGTTCATTTGCCTCTTGGCTCTCTTTCTCTCGCTCTCTTTCTCTCGCTCTCTCTTCCTCACTCTCCCTCTTACTTCCATTCTCACCAGCCTCTCTCTCACCTATCTCCCTCACTTCTTTTTGACAATTTCTCTCTTTCTCTCTCTTTCACTTCCTTCCCTTACCCTTGTGACTCTCTTTGTCCGTCTGCCTGTCTTTCTCTCACTGCTTTACCTCACTGCTCATTTATCTTTCTTCTCATCTAACCTAACTTAACCTAACCTAACCTGTCGATTCCTTCCCCAACGTCCCATTCTCCTCTCCCCACCATTCTCCCCTACTCCCTCTCCTCACTCACCTTCTCCCCGTCCTCCCTCCCCTCCCCGACCAGATGAGGACGCTCTCCCCCCTCCCCCAGCAACCCGACACCAGGGGAGCCAACATCAGCTACATTCCTCCCCCACCATCACCACCGCAACTCACACCAACACCACCACCACCACCAGCCCGGAGATGAGATCAGGAGGAGGAAGATTAGGAGGAGGAAGATCAGGAGGAGGAAGATCAGGAGGAGGAAGATCAGGAGGAGGAAGATCAGGAGGAGGAGGAGGAGGAGGAGGAGGAGGAGGAGGAAGAATCAGCTCAAAGAAGGAGATGAAAGAAGGATGAGGAAATATCAGAGTATAATAATAATAATAATAATATAATAATAATAATAATAATAATAATAATAATAATAATAATAATAAAATACAACAATACAATATAATAGACTAAAATATGAACTAAAAACACAACAAATTAAAAAAAATAAAAATAAATTAAAACTTGTTAATAAGAAACGCCAAATAAAGATGAGTTCAAGTGTTCTATTAAAACGATACATAGTTTTCTTTTATCAAACGCCCATATATGGCACGAGAGAGAGAGAGAGAGAGAGAGAGAGAGAGAGAGAGAGAGAGAGAGAGAGTTAATCAAATCTTAAGACATAATTTAATTCAGCTAACATTTCATCCTTCCACTCACCACATTGAAGACGATTGAGAGTTTCAACCCAACACCTCAGACACCTCCAAAAATGACGAGAAATTTGCAGCTCCATATTGTCTCTCTCTCTCTCTCTCTCTCTCTCTCTCTCTCTCTCTCTCTCTCACAAAAGTCAACAAAACACCTCCAACAATAACAACAAAAGATACAACAGCTAAATCCTTCAGTAATTAGACTCAAGGGTTTGCGGTGGCCCACACGACGCGGCGCCGACGTGTAAACAGCGTCTTATTTCCACGTTTCCTCGGAGTCAACAGGCGGCGCCCACACACACATACTTGAGATTTTCGCATTATCACCTTCTGGAAACTCTAGCCGTGCCATAGGGGGTGGTAGCGGTGGTAGGAAGAGTGGTAGTGGTGGTAGGAGGTGTGGTAGTGGTGGTAGGAGGTGTGGTAGTGGTGGTAGGAGGGGTGGTAGTGGTGGTGGGTGTAATTGAAGTGGTGGTGGGAGGGTGTGGTGAACCAGTGGTAGGAGGTGTGGTGGTGGTGTGGGTGTGGTGTGGTGGTGGGAAGATTAGTGGTGGTGGTGGGAGGTGGTGATGGAGCATGGTGATGGTGGTGGGAGGGTGGTCAGTGGTGGTGGGAGGTGTGGTAGTGGTGGTGGGAGTGTGGTGGTGGTGGTGGGAGGGGATGTGTGGTAGTGTGGTGGGGTGTGGTGGTGGTGGTGAAGGTTGGAGTGGTTGTGATGGTGTGTGATTGTGGGGGGGTGAGGGAGAGTATGAAGGTGAGACAGACAGACAGACAGACAGACAGACAGACAGACAGACAGAGAGACAGAGAGACAGACAGACAGACACAAACTCAGCAGTAACCACACCGTTTATTTTATTCATTTATTTACTTCTCAAACTAACATAGAAAAAAAAATAATACTAGAATTAAATGCACCACAAAATCTTGTACACATTCTCAGATATCAAGTCCGGTCGTATGTAAATAATGAGCTGGGTGAGATAGATAGATAGATATTCAGTAAAATCCTCATACAAGTTCCTGTTGGTTCAGACAGTGTAGGTATACAATGGTAAACAGTAAGCTGATTCAACCAGGGATAGCCGAAAATGATAAACACACACACACACACACACACACACACACACACACACACACAGCACTATTATATATTTTACTGTTAAAAGTCATGATTATCATTATTCAAGTAGCTGTTATTATTTACATTATTATAAGATTCTACAGCCAAACGAGGTGAAATAAGCCTCAAAATTTTCATGTTAACGTTACGTAATACAGACAGCTAAAGACATTTTTTTATCGGAAATCGAATTTTGGACACGTGGGGTGATGGTGGGGAGGGGGATCATATTCACACGGGAAAGTTCACACGCGGGGGCCCCCCCTCGTTATCAGCTGATCGATGTAAACAAAACGTCTTTCTCTCGAGGGGATACAGCTTAATTTTCAAAGGAATAAGATCGCTTTCCTCACCTCCACTAACCAGAAAAATAAATAAAAAAGCGATATATATTAAAACCCCGACAAAACTGTTCTTAGTAGGAGTGTGAGTCCACCAGGATCAGCGTCATACAGCCGAATATATCCACAGAAAAACAGACACTAAGGCTTTTGTTTACGTCACTTTACCTGTACAGCCTCTCTCGACCTGCTCCTCACGGCATCCTGCACACTTACCTGTAAAGGGTGAAAAGAAAAATTAGTAATGACAGGTGATAATAATAATAATAATATTAATAATTAATCATAATAACTAATAAAAACAAACAAGCAAAACATACGCAGAGACTAAAATAAACAAAAGAGCGAAAATACCTCTTAATTTTGTGTGTGAGAGAGAGAGAGAGAGAGAGAGAGAGAGAGAGAGAGAGAGAGAGAGAGAGAGAGAGAGAGAGAGACCCAAAATAATCATCCAGCCTTACACCTCAGGACCTACCTCACAGATAAGCTACACGCAAAGGCAATTTCTTTTTCTAAACCATCGCTGCTATCATTATTCACCCCCTCCTTCTTCCTCTCTCCCTCTTGCCCTCCTTCCCCTTGCCCTCCCTTCCCTCACCCTCCACCCCTTCCCCTCCATCCCTTCCTTCCTTCCCTTCCCCTCCCTTCCCACCCTCCACTTCTCTGCACGCTGAGTCACTGTGAGGGACAAATAAGTCGCAGTTAATGGTATTGATTCACGGTATAAAGGTGTCTCCCTGTAGCCGTATTCTAATTAGTTTACAAAGGTGTCTCCCTGTAGCCGTATTCTAATTAGTTTACAAAGGTGTCTCCCTGTAGCCGTATCCTAATTAGTTTACAAAGGTGTCTCCCTGTACCTGTATCCTAATTAGTTTACAAAGGTGTCTCCCTGTAGCCGTATCCTAATTAGTTCACAAAGGTGTCTCCCTGTAGCCGTATCCTAATTAGTTTACAAAGGTGTCTCCCTGTACGTATTTTAATTAGTTTACAAAGGTGTTCCTGTAGCCATATCCTATTAGTTTACAAAGGTGTCTCCCTGTAGCCGTGTATCCTAATTAGTTTACAAAGGTGTCTCTGTAGCCGTATCCTAATTAGTTTACAAAGGTGTCTCCCTGTAGCCGTATCCTAATTAGTTCACAAAGGTGTCTCCCTGTAGCCGTATCCCAATTAGTTTACTGTCTCCTGTAGCCGTATCTTAATTAGTTTACAAAGGTGTCTCCCTGTAGCCGTATTCTAATTAGTTCACAAAGGTGTTTCCTGTAGCCGTATTTTAATTAGTTTACAAGGTGCCCCTGTAGCCGTATTCTTAATTAGTTCACAAGGTGTCTCCCTGTAGCCGTATTTTAATTAGTTTACAATGCTGGTCTCCTGTAGCCGTATCCAATTAGTTTACAGTGTGCTCCCTGTAGCCGTATCCTATAGTTGTTTACAAAGGTGTCTCCCTGTAGCCGTATCCTAATTGGTTCACAAAGGTGTCTCCCTGTAGCCGTATCCTAATTAGTTTACAAAGGTGTCTCCTGTAGCCGTATTCTAATTAGTTCACAAAGGTGCCTCCCTGTAGCGCATTTAATTAGTTTACAAAGGTGTCTCCCTGTAGCCGTATCTAATTAGTTTACAAAGGTGTCTCCCTGTAGCCATGTAATTAGTTTACAAAGGTGTCTCCTGTAGCCGTATCTAATAGTTCTAAAGGTGTCTCCCTGTAGCCGTATCCTAATTAGTTTACAAAGGTGTCTCCCTGTAGCCGTATCTAATTAGTTTAAAGGTGTCTCCCTGTAGCCATATCTAATTGATTTACAAAGGTGTCTCCCTGCTTAGCCGTATTCTAATGAATTTACAAAGTGTCTCCCTGTAGCCGTATTCTACTTCGTTAACAAATGTGATGCATAGTTTTTAGTTACAGAAAACAATTACAAAGGAATAAATAGATACATAAATGAATAACATATATAGATGATAAAAAGAATTAGCCCATTAAAATAACTAAAAAATTATCGGATTATTTACATATAAAATAAATAAATACATAAATATGAAATAAAACTGGTAAAAAAACATATCGAGATGAAAATTTTAGTAGAATATAATATGAACCTGAATTAATGCACGACCTTAATATCCTTCCGGGTTATGTTCAAGCAACACCAATAAAGTAAATTTATTAATGTTTTCTATAATCTCTCTCTCTCTCTCTCTCTCTCTCTCTCTCTCTCTCATCATTCATCCATCCCTCACTTCCCGCATCATCCTCCCTTCTCTCTCCTTCTTTTTATTCTTTCTTCACCCTTCTTCCCCTTCCTCTACTCTCGAATCCTTCTTCCCTTCACCTTTCCTGTGGGTATGGAACGGAGACAGGTTTGAGGGACGTAGGGAGGGCAGGTGAGAGAGGGAGAGGTAGGTCCAGGTGAGGGAGGGAGAGGTAGGGCCAGGTGAGGGAGGGAGAGGTAGAACCAGGTGAGGGAGGAGGAGGGTAGGACCAGGTGAGGGAGGGGGCGGAGTAGGGCCAGGTGAGGGGGGAGGGAGGGTAGGAGGTGGATGAGGGAGGGTGAGGTGGGGCCAGGTGAGGGGGAGGGCAGGTAGGGGCCAGGTGAGGAGGGAGAGGTAGGGCCAGGTGAGGGAGGGCGAGGTGGGGCCAGGTGAGGGAGGGCGAGGTAGGGCCAGGTGAGGGGAGGGAGAGTGGGAGGTGAGGGGAGGGCGAGGTAGGTCAGGTGAGGGAGGGCGAGGTAGGGCCAGGTGGGGAGGAGAGGTGGGGCCAGGTGAGGGAGGGGCAGGGTGGGAAACAGGTGAGGAGGAGAGTGGGAGGCAGGGTGAGGGAGGGGCGAGGTAGGGGCCAGGTGGGGAGGAGGTGGGGCCAGGTGAGGGAGGGCGAGTTGGGGCCAGGTGAGGGAGGGCGAGGTAAGGGCCAGGTGAGGGAGGGAGGTGGGTCCAGGTGAGGAGGGCGAGGGTGGGGCCAGGTGAGGGAGGGGCGAGGTGAGGCCAGGGTGAGGGAGGGAGGAGGTGAGGGCCAGGTGAGGAGGGCGAGGTAGGCCAGGTGGGGGGAGGGGGAGTGGGGCCAGGTGGGGAGGAGAGAGGGAGGCCCAGGTGAGGGAGGGCAGGAGTAGGTCCAGGTGAGGGAGGGCGAGGGGTGGGGCCAGGTGGGGGGAGGAGAGGGCAGGTGAGGGTGGAAACAGGTGAGGGAGGGAGGGTGGGAAACAGGTGGGGAGGAGGGGCGAGGTGGGGCCAGGGTGGGGGAGGGAGGTAGGGCCAGGTGGGGAGGGCAGGTAGGTCAGGTGAGGGAGGGAGAGGTGGGGCCAGGTGGGGAGGGAGAGGTGGGGCCAGGTGGGGAGGGCAGGGAGTGAGGCCAGGTGAGGGGGAGGGCGAGGTAGGGCCAGGTGGGGAGGGAGGTAGGGCCAGGTGAGGGAGGGCGGGGTAGGGAACAGGTGAGGGAGGGAGAGGTAGGGAACAGGTGGGGGGAGGGAGAGGTAGGGGCCAGGTGGGGGAGAGGTAGGAGCCAGGTGGGGGGTGAGGGGGCAGGGTAGAGACCAGGTGAGGGGAGGGAGTAGGGCCAGGTGAGGGAGGGAGAGGTAGGGCCAAGGTGAGGGAGGGCAGGTGGGGTCCAGGTGGGGGAGGGCGAGAGTGGGGCCAGGTGGGGAGGGGCAGGTGGGAGCAGGTGAGGAGGGGCGAGGTAGGGCAGGTGAGGGAGGAGGGAGAGGGTGAGGGGGGAGGGAGGGTAGAGAGCAGGTGAGGGAGGGAGAGGTAGGGACAGGTGAGGGGAGGGAGGGTGGTGAAGGTGAGGAGGGGGGTGAGGAAACAGGTGAGGGGAGGGAGGGTAGGGAAACAGGTGAGGGAGGGAGAGGTAGGAAACAGGTGAGGGAGGGAGGAGGGTGGGGCCAGGTGGGGGAGGGAGGAGGTGGGAAACAGGTGGGGAGAGAGAGGTGGGATCCAGGTGGGGAGGGGGAGAGGGTGGGGAGGGCAGGTGGGGGAGAGGTAGGGAGCAGGTGAGGGAGGGAGGAGGGAAACCAGGTGAGGGAGGGAGGTGGGAGAGCAGGTGGGGAGGGGGAGGTGGGGCAGGTGAGGGAGGGCGAGGTGAGACCAGGTGAGGAGGGAGAGGTAGGGGCCAGGTGAGGGAGGGAGGTAGGGCCCAGGTGAGGGAGGGCGAGGTAGGGCCAGGTGAGGGAGAGGTGGGGAGGTAGGGCCAGGTGAGGGAGGGCTGAGGGAGTGGGAAACAGGTGGGGAGGAGAGGTAGGGAAACAGGTGAGGGAGGGCAGGGTAGGGGCCAGGTGAGGGAGGGAGAGGTAGGGCCAGGTGAGGGAGGGCGGGGTAGGTCCAGGTGAGGGAGGGAGGTGGGGCCAGGTGGGGAGGGAGAGAGGTAGGGCAGGTGAGGAGGGGCGAGGTGGGGCCAGGTGAGGGAGGCAGGAGTAGGGAGCCAGGTGGGGAGGTAGGGCCAGGTGAGGGAGGGGCGAGGTAGGAAACAGGTGGGGGAGGGAGAGGTGAGAGCAGGTGGGGGAGGGAGAGGTGGGGCCAGGTGTGAGGGAGGGCGAGGTGGGGCCAGGTGAGGGCGAGGTGGGGCCAGGTGAGGGGGAGGGGGGAGGTGGGGCCAGGTGAGGGGGGGGCGAGGGTGGGTCCAGGTGAGGAGGGCAGTGGGGCCAGGTGAGGGAGAGAACAGAGACCCAGGTGAGGCAGGTAGAAACAGTAGGTTATTATGTAACTCGATTAGCCCAAGATAAAAGCCTTCCCATAGCAGGACTGATCCAGCAGGGAAAACTTATATTTTTCCTGGCAAAGAACTCACACAAAATACAAAAGGGTTAAATTATTTGTCTTAAATGTTGCTTACTTAATATATGTCTAAATTTTAGTGACGATGTACTGCAGTAAATTTGGTTCTATCCATTTAAGATTTATATGAGAAAATCATGCGTTTATATTTTCAGACGAATCTCACAAAATCTGCTGCAATGTTGAATAAATTATCTTAAATGTGCTTATCTGACTAGTACCATCGTTTGTGAATAGAGATGACTCCAGCAGCTGAACGAGCATGTTTATAAGTAAAAACACAAGTCTCAAATTTGTTTAATATTTAAAGTAAAACATTAAAAAGTTTATGGTAGCATTATGTTTTCTTTGTTCATTATAGTTTTACTGTAAATATAATAACAACAGATGAAGGGGGTAGCAAAGATGGCTGGTAGCCATATCTACAAATTCCAATATTATTAGTTCGTTTTCACCGCCCCTCCGTCGTGTGCGCTGCAGTGCAGGGGTCCCTCGCGTTTAAAACTGTATTTGTCGAGCATCGACCCCCGTCAGGAAGGGTGATACTCGGGCGTCACTCTCGTAACATACACTGTCAGTACTGGTTGGGGGGCAGAGGGGTGTCTTCTAATTCCTTCATTATATCACTTCCACATAATTATATAATTACAGTAGACGCATTGTATTGCATGGTAACTAATGACCACCACGCACCTACAGAGACAGCTTGAACGGTATATATGATTGTTTATGATGATAGTTAGACAGTGGGGATGTAATTACTTGGTAAAGTTAATGGACCAGCTGTCCTCGATCATTACATAAAATAATGCCTAGCCAATCACAGTGTGTGTTTTAACGAGGATGTAACGTGGGAGGAGGGATGTAACGTGGGAGGGGATGTAACGTGGGAGGGGGATGTAACGTGGGAGGGATGTAACGTGGGAGGGGATGTAACGTGGGGGGAGGGATGTAACGTGGGGAGGGGGATGTAACGTGGGAAGGAGATTTAACGTGGGAGGGGGAACTCATGGGATGATGATGACGCAACATGGTAGAGCAGATATGGGCATGGGAGGACCGAGACTATCATGATACCAGGGAATATAACATAGGGATATGGGGCCTAACATGGGAGGAGGACCCGACATGAATTGGAGCAGAACAACATGGGAGGAGGAACCTAACATGGAGGACTAACATGGGAGGGAGTGGAGGACCTAACATGGGAGGAGGAGGACCTAACATGGGAGGAGGACCCCACATGAGTGGAGCAGAACCTAACATGGGAGGAGGGAAACCTAACATTGGAGGAGGACCTAACATGGGAGGAGAAGGACCTAACATGGAAGGAGTAGGACCTAACATTGGAGGAGGACCTAACATGGGAGGAAGTTTTAAAACAATATAAAAATCAATAAAACCTTCAGAACAACACATCTTCCTGACGACTAAGGAAAAAATATACTCGTATGTAAACAATGTAAGACTCATAACTAAACACCTGATATAACTGTATAATTACACTAAGTGTTATAAGTATAGTCATGGTCGTATAGCCTTGTGAGTGAGAGTTGTGAACTCTTGGAACAATCGGCCAGAGAGTGTTGTGACGGCACCGAGTGTGAGCTCTTTCAAGATCAGACTTGACAAGCACTGGAGCAGGTTCAGATACATTCAGGAGCCAGTGCATGCCCAGTACTTGCCAACAGTGCGTAACAGAGACGTGACCGATCGTCCAAGCGGCTAACGAGCCGATCAGTGGTGAAGAGAATAAAAGTAAAAAAAGTAAAAAGTTATGTGTACAAATGTATACATAATAGACGAAGAAAAATCATCGCTTATGATTCATATGTGTATCAATGTCATATTAAGGTTAAGTTAATATTAGATTCAGTCTCTCGTTGTCAATATATCCGATCAAATAAATAAATAAAATCTTACTTAAGCAAATTCACTCGTTCGAAAGCTGTCACAAGTTGAAGCCAGATTGGTATCCATAAAAAGGATTATGTTTCAGAACTTTAATTATTTACGTATACAGATATATAAAAAAAATAAGACAAATATACCCAGATAATCCAAAACACACTGTAACCAGACCAAACCTAACCACATTTAACCAAATTTGCCCAAACTACCCGCGTGAGGAACCAGAAAATTAGAGTCTTTTTACAGCAGTTTTCACTCGTCTTACTGTAGCAGGACACCAAGGAAGTAAATGTGATGAGGGAGGTAATAGTTCTCGAGGGAGGGAGACCAAGGGGTACATGAGAGGGCAGCTGATGACTAATGACCCGTCAATAGAGACAACAGATGGTAATAGGAGCTGTGGTGGTGATGTTTGTCGGGGAACAGGAGTCGTGTTATAATGGCCTCTATTATTATTAATAATCTCATTGCCCAGCATCTTAACTCTCCCAACCTAAGTCACTATCCTAATCCCAGTTCTGCAGTCCGTAGCTTTACCGTAAGAAATAGTGAACACTTGGGTCTACCATTCCGTACTTCTTTTCCAGATAACAAACCCAAACATTCCTTTGTAAATCATCACAGAGAGGAAAAGAATATTAAAGCATCAAATGAGTTAGACTTGAGGACTCTGGAATCGTTAGCAGGATATCTTTTGCCCAAACAATTTATTTGTGCTCACTGTAGTTGATCTGGACCTCGATGTTGATAAGAGGCAGATCAGAAAGACTTTCTTCCAAACCACCCACCTACTCCACATTTGATGAGGCAGCCTCCTTCACAGGTAATAAGTCAGACCCCACTCCAGTCTTGGCTCAACCCCCCCTCCACAGTAATTATCCAGCCCCCATTCCGCAGTTAATGATTCAGTCCCCGCTTCAAAGTTAATGACTCAGCCCCACTCTGTAGTTGATGACTCAGCCCCCACTCCCCAGTTGATTACTCAGCCCCAAATACCCCCACTCCACACCGTTGATAACTTAGCCCCACTCCCTCATTACACAGTTGACGACTCAGTCCCAACTCTATAATTAATGACTCAGCCCCAACTCCCCCCACTCCATAGTTATTGACTGAATCCCCACTTCTCCCACTCTACAGGTAATGACTCTGCACCAATTCCCCACTCCATAATTAATGACTCAGCCCCCACCCTCCCCACTCCAGCTAATGAATTAGTCTCCACTCGTCCCACTCTACAGTTAATGACTCAGCCCCAATTCTTCCACCTCACAGTTAATGATTAAGTCCCCACTCCTCTCACTCTACAGATAATGACTCAGCCCCCTCCCCTCCACAGTTTATGATTCATCCCCATCTCCCCCACCACAGCTAAATAAATCAGCCCCAACTCCCCTCACCCCACAGTTAATGACAGACCCCACTTCACAGTTGATGACGCAACCGCCACTCTACAGCTGACTCAGCCCCCACTCTATAGTTGATTATTCAGCCCCCACGCTATAGTTGATGATTCAGCCCCTACTCTACAGTTGACCACACCACACAGTTGACTTGACTCAGCCCCCACTCCACAGTCCTGGCCCTCAGCCAGCTCAACACTAACTCCGTAAACTCATCACACTCACCCAGCAGTCAGCCACAAGTAACAAGAAAACAAATCACTTATAAAAGGCTGAATTTATATCTTAACTAAAGTTTAATCAACACCAACATACACTATACACATGGTCTTCACAAGCTTCATGCATGGATACGGTAAATAAAAGCGAAAATTCAATCGATGTTGAACCGTTGTCCATCAGTGTATTTACAGTATACAGCCATTCACTAGCAGGGCGGCAAGTGTTAACAAGGTCACGCCAGGTCAAGGGTCACTGGTTACTCATACTTGACCTCATAATGTTCCCCTCACGATAGTGTACACGGGATCTTTTATGGTTCACTTACACTTATTTATGTCACTCGTTAAACCTCAATAACACAGGATGGCTTTAACTTGTTTAGACCAACCTCGCTATAACGATGTATACGCAGCGTCACGAGTCGAGCTGCACACTGGTTGATCAGTGGCACTACAACATTCCTCAGTGGTGGACAAGTGGCACTACAACATTCCTCAGTGATGGATGAGTGGCACTACAACATTCCTCAGTGGTGGGTCAGTGGCACTACAACATTCCTCAGTGATGGATCAGTGGCACTACAAGACACACTACAATATTCCTCAGTGATGGATCAGTGGCACAACAACATTCTTCAGTGATGGATCAGTGGCACAACAACATTCCTCAGTGATGGATCAGTGGCACTACAAGATACACTACAACATTCCTCAGTGATGGATCAGTGGCACAACAACATTCCTCAGTGATGGATCAGTGGCACTACAAGATACACTACAACATTCCTCAGTGATGGATCAGTGGCACAACAACATTCTTCAGTGATGGATCAGTGGCACTACAAGATACACTACAACATTCCTCAGTGATGGATCAGTGGCACAACAACATTCCTCAGTGATGGATCAGTGGCACTACAACATTCTTCAGTGATGAATAAGTGGCATAACATTCCTCAGTATTGGATAAATGGCACTACAAGACGCACTACATCATTCATAGTGATGGATAAGTGTCACTAACATTCCTCACTGGTGGATAAGTGGCACTACAACATTCCCTAGAGATGGTTAAGTTACAACATTCCTCAGTGATGGATCATTGGCACTCACGACACACTACTGCACATTCCTCAGTGATGGATCATTGGCACTACAAGACACACTACAACATTCCTCAGTGATGGATCATTGGCACTACAAAGACACTACAACATTCCTCAATGATGGATCATTGGCACTACAAGACACATACAACATTCCTCAGTG
>NW_024713649.1:77500-93417 GCF_018991925.1 Homarus americanus | reverse complement strand
CACACCCTCCAACAAATCCACCCACACACACCCTCCAACAACCACACACACACACCCTCCAACAACCACACACACACACCCTCCAACAACCACACACCCACACACACCCTTCAACAACCACCCACACACACCTCCAACAACCACCCACACACACCCTCCAACAACCACACACACACCTCCAACAACCACCCACCCACACACCCTTCCAACAACCACCCACCCACACACACCTCTTCAACAACCACCCACACACACACCCTTCCAACAACCACCCACACACACACCCCCAACAAATCCACCCACCCACACACACACCCCCCTCCAACAACCACCCACCCACACACACCCTTCAACAAATCACCCACACACACACCTCCAACAACTAACACCCACCCACACACACACCCTCCAACAACCACCCACCCACACACACCCTCCAACAACCACCCACCCACACACACCCTCCAACAACCACCCACCCACACACACACCCTCCAACAACCACCCACCCACACACCCTTCCAACAACCACCCACCCACACACACACCCTTCAACAACCACCCACACACACCCTCCAACAACCACACACACCTCCCTCCAACAACCACCCACACACACACCCTCCAACAACCACCTACACATGCACATACACTCCAACAACCACCCACACACACCCTCCAACAACCACACACACACACACACCTTCCAACAACCACCCACACACACCTCCAACAAATCCACACACACACCCTCCAACAACCACCCACACACCCTCCAACAACCACCCACCCACCCAACAACCACCCACCCACACACACCTTCCAACAACCACCCACACACACACCCTTCAACAACAACCACCCACACACACACACACACCCTCCAACAACCACCCACCCACACACACCCTCCAACAACCACCCACACACACCTCCAACAACCACCCACACACACACCCTCCAACAACCACCCACACACACACCCTCCAACAAACCACCTACACACACACCCTCCAACAACCACCCACCCACACACACCCTCCAACAACCACCCACCCACACACACCCTCCAACAACCACACCCACCCACACACACCCCTCCAACAACCACCCACACACACCTCCAACAACCACCCACACACACCCTCCAACAACCACCCACACACACACACCCCTCCAACAACCACCCACACACACACACCCTCCAAATGCAACCACCCACCCACACATTGGTTCCCCTCCAACAACCACCCACCCACACACACCCCTCCAACAACCACCCACCCACACACACCCTCCAACAACCACCCACCCACACACACACACCCTTCAACAACGCCCACACACACACCCTCCAACAACCACCACCCCACACACACCTCCCTCCAGCAACAACCACCCACCCACACACACACCCTCCAACAACCACCCACCCACACACACCCTTCAACAACCACCCACACACCCTCTTCTACAAATCACCTACACACACCTCCAACAACCAGCCACACACACACACACCCTTCAACAACCACACACACACCTCCAACAACCACCCACACACACCTCCAACAACCACCCACACACACACACCCTCCAACAAATCCACCCACCCACACACACACCTCCAACAACCACCCACACACACCCTCCAACAACCACCTACACACACCTCCAACAACCACCCACACACACACCTCCAACAACCACCCACACACACACACCTCCAACAAACCACCTACACACACACCCTCCAACAACCACCCACACACACACACACCCTCCAACAAATCCACCCACACACACACACCCAACAACCACCCACACACACACCCTCCAACAACCACCCACACCTCCAACAACCACCCACACACACACCCTCTAACAACCACCTACACACATGCACATATACACTCCAACAACCACCACACACACACCCTCCAACAAACTACACACACACACACACCTCCAACAACCACACACACACTGCACATACACTCCAACAACCACCCACACACACCTCCAACAACCACACGCACACACACACACACCCTCCAACAACCACACACACACATGCACATACACTCCAACAACCACCCACACACACCCTCCAACAACCACCTACACACACACACCTCCAACAACCACCCACACACACACCTCCAACAACCACCCACACACATGCACACATACACTCCAACAACCACCCACACACATGCACATACACTCCAACAACCACCACACACACCCTCCAACAACCACACACACAAATACCCTCCAACAACCACACACACACACACACACACCCTCCAACAACCACACACACACACACCCAACAACCAAGGCACACACCTTCCAACAACCACACACACATCCCTCCAACAACCACACACACACACACACACACCCTTCAAATAAACCACACACACACACACCTCCCTCCAACAACCACACACACACACACACACAGCATCCAACAACACACAGCATCCAACAACCACACACACACCCCAACATCACCCTCCCTTCACCCACACACACACACCCTCCAACAACCACACACACACACATCCCTCCAACAACCACACACACACACACACACCCTTCAACAACCATACACACACACACACCTCCAACAACCACACACACACACACACACCTCCAACAACCACACACACACACCCTCCAACAATCACACACACACCTCCAACACACACCCTCCAACAACCACAATACCACATCCCAACATCACCCTTCACCCACACACACACACCCTCCAACAACCACACACACACACCCCAACATCACCCCCACACACCTCCAACAACCCACACACACACCCTCCACACCACACACACACCCTCCAACAACCACACACACCCTCCAACAACCACACACCCTCCAACAACCACACACACACCCCCAACATCACCCCCCCACTCACCCACACACACACACATATTCCAACACCACACACCCCCAGCAAAGAAATAAGGAATTAAGACAGCAAGCATAAGGAGTGAAGGTCTTATTGTATGACACGTGTGTAATAATAATAATAATAATTGACGGTTTATTGAAATTCTGCAGCCTAGGGCTGAAAATATACATTGGACATAAATGACTTATTACATACATTGGTGGTTTAACAAAGCCTTCATTAGAGAAAGGTAAAGGAACATACAGTGAACATACAGATTATTGTAGGTGTTGAACAGCAAAACGTAGTGTAGTAACTCTCCCAGATGGTGTTAGGAGGGATCTCACGTGGTGTAGTAGTTCCTCACAGATGGTGTTATGAGGGCCTCACGTAGTGTAGTAACTCCCTCCCAGATGGTGTTAGGAGGGACCTCACGTGGTGTAGTAGTTCCCTCACAGATGATGTTATGAGGGGCCTCACGTGGTGTAGTAATTCCCTCACAGATGGTGTTATGAGGGGCCTCACGTGGTGTAGTAATTCCCTCACAGATGGTGTTATGAGGGGCCTCACGTGGTGTAGTAATTCCCTCACAGATGGTGTTACAGGGCCTCACGCAGGTGTGTTCCCCTTGATGGTGTTATGAGGGCCTCACGTGGTGTAGTAATTCCCTCACAGATGGTGTTATGAGGGGCCTCACGTGGTGTAGTAATTCCTACAGATGGTGTTATGAGGGGCCTCACGTGGTGTAGTAATTCCCCTACAGATGGTGTTATGAGGGGCCTCACGTCAGTGTGGTAACTCACAGATGGTGTTATGAGGGCCTCACGTGGTGTAATTCCCTCACAGATGGTGTTATGAGGGGCCTCACGTGGTGTAGTAATTCCCTCACAGATGGTGTTATGAGGGGCCTCACGTGGTGTAGTAATTCCCTCACAGATGGTGTTATGAGGGGCCTCACGTGGTGTAGTAATTCCCTCACAGATGGTGTTATGAGGGGCCTCACGTGGTGTAGTAATTCCCTCACAGATGGTGTTACTTGTATATGAGTGAGGTGTGGTCCCAGGCCTTCCTATCGTAGACGGATTAACACATCGCTGGTTGTTGGGTCTCACGGGCCGCTATCACTGGGTACCTGGGACCTCGCTGTGTGAAGGTCAACCCGGGTACGACTGTTACTGTTGAGTTGTTCTCACTGACTTAAGCACCGTTCACCACTGTTCACCTCTGTTTAACACTGGTTCCATTCCTTTCCTAAATGAAACAGCAACTTCTGGAGAGAACATGTTGATATTCCGGTGGGGAGGAGGGTTCTGGGGGGGGGGCTGGTATGGGCCAACACAACAGTTGACCTGGCTGCTCCGAGAGGAGCGCCAGGCATGTCTCGACCCTTCGGTGGTCAAGGATGTGTGTGTGTGTGTGTGTGTGTGTGCGCGCGTGCGTGCGTGCTAAATATCAGCTGTTGAGTAGCACTTGACAATACTCATTTCCATTCCATCTCTCTAATCACCCACATCTTTCTGCTTTCTCACTCCATATTTTAAAATGTTATGTAATGTAATGCTGAAGGGACACAACTTTGCTCATTTATGCTTATATCTGTACTTACCACAATCTCTCTAAAAATACTTTAGGTTTTATGTTTATTCAACACATCTACAGGTCATGAGACCCACTAATCCCCCACCCAAGAAAGGGTAACCTGACATTTCATCAGGTCAGTAATATGAGACCACTAATCCCCCACCCTACCTCCACCTGACATTGCATCAGGTCAGGCCAGTTACACAAGACCCACTAATCCCCCACAGCTCCATGGAGGTGGAAAATACCAGTCTTTGCTGTAAAACACAGCTTCATTATTGCCCATATCATAGATTATTAGTTTTTAAATATATTTACTTAACCAGACTTTTAGATAACCTATTCTGGATTATTATAGTAAAGAAATAGAGTTTCTAACTTAATTAGAACTGCATTAACAGACTCTGGTAGTTTAAACTCAAGGAAAACATCCCCAGCACCCAGAAACATTCTGGGGAAGTGGACTAATGTCTGTGTGTGCAAGATGTCTAGTTTAGACACTCGGAAACTTTTCCCAGTAACCAGAAAAGGTCCTGGATAAGGATTTTTTCCGAATTTGTGAAAGGATATATCTCGTCCCCGGAAGTGCTCTGTACCAAATGATCTGGCTAATGGAGATATCACTGTACTTTTTAACTTCTACTTGAGTAAAACTTTTTTACTTCTACCTGAGTAAATTGAAATTGGCATTCTTTTACTTGTACTTGAGTAACATTTTGCCAATGTAACAATACTTTACTTAAGTAACAAAGTGCGGTACTTTTTTACTTTTTAGAACTCTGGTAATGAGTCATAGCAAGTTTGCTATTTGAAATAAAAAGGTGGGACTTGTTGCCTTAGCATTGTAAATAAATTATCTACAAACAGTTCTATATGATTAATCCTGATAAAATAGTTATTTGTATATATGAGTGTGAGTAGAACACAAAATTTTGGTCTATGCTTAATGAAAATGTTTATACAGTCATGCACCAGTTAACGTCCTAGATACGTTCTTGGAAACATGACATTAACCGAAACGTACGTTGTCCGATCATGACAAAAACGCGATAACGAAAGTACAGAACCTATGGGATTTATTCTGATTGGTTCTAGGCACCCAAGAACCAACCCCAAGTTTCCCATTTTATGACCATTTAGACCCACTAAATATATATATATATATATATATATATATATATATATATATAATGTTATGGTAAATATCATAAACACACATAGGCATGGCTAGGTTTATTACAAAGTGATGAAAAGGGTACACTCAATACTGTACTGTAGTCCACAAAACATGTAACTATGCTTTTTTTATTTGGTCCCCCACCATACGAGTCCTTTTTCTCTCACTTCAGGACGCCTGAGTCCTCCGTTTTCTCTCAACCTTAGAGTGCACGCGAGACTTCGTTATTCCTTAGTAATGACACAGAATTTGATATTGCAACTGGGGTTGCAATTGTTGAGGCAACTTAGATATGTCTGATTACAGTTGGAATATTCAAGATCCATTGTGAGTGATGTTTAAAGCTTCAACTGTCTTTATGGTTGGTAAAACTTGTCAAGTCTGTCAGTCTGAGTGGCATGTGTGAGGCCTTGTGTTTGTACAACCGCTTTCATTCAGACCCACTAAAGCTATAATGTTATGGTAATTATCAGAAACACACATAGGCATGACTAGGTTTATTACAAAGTGATGAAAAGGGTATGCTCAATACTGTACAGTGGGTAGTCCACAAAACATGTAGCTATGCTTTCTTTATTTGAGTGCCCTGTCATAGGAGTCCGTTTTCTCTCGCTTCAGGACGCCTGAGTCCTCCGTTTTCTCTCAATCTTAGAGTGCACCAGGGACTTCGTTATTCCTTAGTAATGACACAGAATTTGAAATTGCAACCCCAATTGCAACTGGGGTTGCAATTGTTGAGGCAACTAGATATGTCTGATTACAGCAAATGCGTTATTGTCAATTCGTAGGTGAAAGATTTTATCCTCAATAGATGTAGGTTAACATTACACCTGGAGGCAAATGCTTACTAAAGCCTAAGGAAGGAAGGAAGGATATTCCTTTAACACATAATATCTGGCCAGTATGGGGAGGATGATCGTGTCTCCATCAGGGGGTCGTGGAGTGGTGGTCCAGCAGGCGTCACGGAAGTGTTTTTTTTTGGGGGGGGGGGCACGGACGTATATGCGATCGGACGTTGTTCGGTTGGACGTTAACCGGCGCATGACTGTACATCACTTTATACCTTTGTTATTTCATTTGATTGGAACATGAACCTTATTCCGTTATAAAGCGCATAATTTTAGAAAAACAGTTATAGAAGAAATGTTGGGAAAAATTTTATATTTTGCTGAGTAACAGTGATGTAAACTGATGAGCGTGCCCGGGCCATGTACAGATTTTAAATTTTTTCCCCCCTGGTGCAAAAAATAATTGTACATACAGTAAAACCTCGATAAATCGGACTTCAGTATATTGGAATTCGCTTTTTTTGGACTGTGAGGTCTCTCTGGTCACCAGAAATACTCTACTAAAAAACATAATTAATTTTTTAAGAAATGGGGAAGATTATTAAAAAAATCTTACGGAATGAGCAACACTTACTGAATACTGTACAGTGGTCTAATTAGATTGGCTTTCGGCCTACTGAGAACTAAGACACTTGAGTATGTAAGCAGGCTGGGGCTGATCAGGTGTTTACGTTTTCCCACCCCTCCACCTTCACCAGCAACACAAGGCCTGGTTCAAAACTATCACAACACCGTTATCAATAAATGAAATCACTGTGATGAACAAAAAATCAGCACAAGCCACGAGAAAATGTGTGGGTAATGTGGGTCAGCATTATATCCTTGGTCCTTTAAAGACTGGTATAGTGACCTTGGAGTGTTGACATTGCCAAATGTGCATCATGTGTGTCTAGCATTCATACACAAACATAAAATTATTTTATTTTGATTTTTGGTTTCATACACATATTTGCATATGAAAACTATAAAGTGCTAATTTAGATCATACGCAATTTTGTGTATGAAAATCCCAATAGTGTTAAGTCTTATACTGTACAGCACATTGTTGTGTTTTGAAATTACCGTTGATGATTGATCATTACTAACTTATTCTTTTTTTTTTTCAACAGATTCATTTAGAAGAAAATTTCTTCCACAATCATTCCACATCAGTCCGCAAAACTACAGACTTTGTGATTGAGCGCATTTCGTCCAATGTTATCAAGAATATTCGCACCAAACTTATCCCAGAGCTGAGAGAATCTGCACTAGAGAAGGTTAGCTAAGGCCATATTCCTTACCAAGTTTCCCTTAATAAATAAGCTTTTCTTGGAACTAAATAGAAGATAAGCTCATGCTGATTTATCCCAACAGCTTGACCACAGTTTGTTTTTACCTAAAAAATATGCAGGTAGTTAGATTCACTTTAAACAGTTGTCATGAGAAGATAAATCTTTATACTGTAATAGTGTTTTTATCTTTTAAGACTTACTGGTGATGTTATACAACTGTGATTTTTTCCCACCATGACTCAAACTCTGGAATGCCAATTTATCCTGTCTACATTTACAGAACAGTGGTCCCTCGGTTAACATACACAATTCGTTCCACAGACTCGTTCGTTAACCGAAAATTTCGCTAACTGAATCCATTGTTTCAGTGGGATATTGGGTAATTGGTTCCAGCTCTCAGAAAAGTACATACAGTGGTCCCTCGGTTAACGAACGCCTCGGTTATCGAAATTTCGGTTGACGAATTACCTTCCATAAGAATCTTCAATTCGGTTAACGAAAAAAAATTTGATTAACGAAATCCTTACGAAAATCACATTTTGTTTTGAACATCAGCTGATAAGCTGAGGAGGTACTCAGCCAATTCAGTGATCTCTTCTATGTTTACATTCAAACTAATCACTATCTTATAAGAATTCCAGCAATGCAAATTAAATTCACCCCAGTCACTTCTATTAAATTTTATGAGCAAAAAACAAAACTCAATCTAACAGAAAAAAAATAAACTAACAATTAAATACTTCACACCACAGGCGTCAACTGTCAAATATGTCACTGTCACCCCCCCTTCCTAACCCCCCCCCCACACCCCTTCCTGAGAAATGTTTGGGTAAAAAGACTAGGTTTACAGGTTTAAAAATAAATAATACCTCAGACTAAAGTTCGGATAATATAATTTGCATTGCTGAAATCCTTGCAGGACAGGGAATATTTTGAATATAAACATCATATATTTTGCACAAAAGATAAAATTTTTGCTCTCCCTAATAAAATTCTTAAATTAGATCTGAAATTTGTATGTCTACTGCAAATTTTAGCTTGTTTATATTCAAATTAATCACTATCTTAAAAGAATTCCAGCAATGTAAATTATCTTCTGGCTTTACTTTGTATATACTTTTCTGTGAGCTGGAACCAATTACCCAATATCCCATTGAAACAATGGTTTCAGTTAACAAAATTTTCGGTTAACGAACGACCTTCTGGAACGAATTGTGTTTGTTAACCGAGGGACCACTGTACAAAGTGAAAAAAATGCAGTAAAGTACTTACTTTGAGGTGTGTATGTAGAAGGTTCCTGGTTGATGATGATGATGAGAATTAGAAGTGGGGGTGGAGGAGAAGGAAGAAGAGAAGGAAGTGGGGGTGGAGGAGAAGGGAGAAGAGAAGGAAGTGGGGATGGAGGAGAAATCACCTCAGGGGACCCATGCTTGATGCAGTAATTACACCAATAAAATTTTAAGTTCACTAGGTGTAATCCAAGGTTATTTTATTTAAATCAACACTGCACTGTGCTATATATTATTAATATGTTAACTAAATTTCAGAATGACCAATAATTTCAATGTAAAAATGCAAAAATATTCAAGACGCTAACAAAATAGATGTTCACTCCACTGTCAACAAAGCCACACTGACGCCTGGTGGCTGAGTCAAGCGGCTGATGGGCGTACAAAAAATTTGTTCCCTGTACAGTGTTCCCTTGGATAACGAACGCCTCAGTTAACGAATTACCTTCCATAAGATTATTCAATTCGGTTAACGAACAAAAATTCGGTTTACGAAATTCTTACGAAAATGTTTCCACATGCTTTGGCTTGCTCACCAGCTGGAAGATTAGTCCGCCAGTACAGAAATCGGTTCTAGGGCGTACATGCGTTAAAATTGGAGTAAATATCAAGAAGGTTGTGTTATTCAATAATTTTCCAAGTTTTATATTAAAATTTTTAGTAATTTTAACACTTATTTAACATAATTCAAGTACAGGAAACTAGTTCTTGGTGTGCCCAACAGCCACTTCACTCACCCACCAAGGCCTCAGTTTGTATCTCTGTTCAGTGGAGGAAACATCTTGCTTGTGGGTCTCTTGAACACAGAGTATTTTTACGTTTTTACAGTACAATTATTGGTCATTCTGAAATTTATTTAACATATTGACAATATATAGTGCAGTGCAGTGTTGATTTAAAGAAAATAATCTTGAATTACACTTAGTGAACTTATAATTTTATGGGTGAAATGACAGCATGAAGCATGGGGTGATTTCTCTTCCACCCCCACTTCCTTCTCTTCTCCCTTCTCCTCCACCCCCACTTCTAATTCCCATCATCATCATCATCATCAACCAGGAGCCTTCTACATACACACCTCAAAGTTAATGTACTTTATTGCATTTTTTTTTTCTTTGTATGTAATTTTCGGTGAGCGGGAACCTATTACCCAAAATCCCATTGAAACAATGGTTTCGGTTAACGAAATTTTCGGTTAACGAACGACCTTCTGGAATGAATTGCATTCATTAACCGAGGGACCACTGTACTGCATATATTATCAATATGTTAACTAAATTTTAAAATGACTAATAATTTTAATAAAAAAAATACAAAAATATTAAAGAGCACAACTGTCTTGATATTTACTCCACTAGAAACGAATGTAAACATAGAACAGATTACTGAATTGGCAGACTAGCCCATCAGCTGATGCTCACAACAAAACGTGATGTTTGTAAGGATTTCGTTAATCGAAGTTTTGTTCGTTAACCGAATTGAAGATCCTTATGGGAGGTAATTCGTTAACCTAAATTTCGTTAAACGGGGGACCACTGTATGTGTGTATTATATATATATATATATATATATATATATATATATATATATATATATATATATATATATATATATATATATATATATATATATATATATATATATATATATATATATATATATATATATATATATATATATATATATATATATATATATATATATATATATGCAAGTAAATCACTGTAAGGGCAGTGATTTAGGTATAGATAACCACAAGGAAAGAAGAAAATATACGAGCCTTAGTGTCATAGAGAGTAATACAAACAAGGTGTATATATACAGAGGAGGGTGATAGTTCCAAATGGTCAGGTATTAGGTAATGACCTTACTAATCTTTAAATAGCACACAAACGTTGGTGGTCAGGTCAGATGGTCATGACCCGCCTTCACCTGATCACAAATCTTCTTAATTACAAAATTGTTGTGATTAATAAAGTCTTGCAAGGAATGTAATATGTTTTACTTAGGCCAGACAGGTAAAGATCTTGCAACTAGAATTAAACAACACAAATACAGTGTTAGGACAGGCCAGGAATCCAATGCCCTGTTTGTTCATTTGAGGGATAACAAGCATTGCATTGACTGGGATAATGCCTCCTCAATATTACCATGTAATTCAATTGATAGTAGGAACATCATAGAATCTAGTCTTATTAAACATACATAAGCATCCAACATGAATTTGAGTAACGCATGTACAAGCTGGACAATTTGTAATTAAGAAGATTTGTGATCAGGTGAGAAGGCCGGGTCACTTGACCATCTGACCTGACCACCAACCGTTGTGCTATTTAAAGATTAGTAAGGTCTACCTAATACCTGACCATTGTGACCTGGTCTCACCCTCCTCTGTATATATACACCTTGATTTGTATTACTCTAGTCTGTACTCACCCTGAAGATGTGAATTACACAAAGTTTGGGAACTCGTGTTTCTTCCTGTGGTTATGCATATACCTAGATCACACCACCTACAGTGATTTACTGACATATATATATATATATATATATATATATATATATATATATATATATATATATATATATATATATATATATATATATATATATATATATATATATATATATATATATATATATATATATATATATATATATATATATATATATATATATATATATATATATATATATATATATATATATATATATATATATATATATATATATATATATATACCCACGGAGGCCTGCGTAAAGCGGGAAACGCGTACATTGAACAACAGAAAATAAGGGATTAATTGAAATAGAAACTGGGCCGACACAATACGTACGTTTTAGTAAAAATAACATCTTAACTTTATGATGGTGTGCACACACACATAATATTTAAGAGAAATATCAATAAGAGCATAATATTCTATATGTCAGGGTAGGTTAGGTTAGGTTAGAAATAATCAAGGTTTAACACTTACGTAAGGTTAGGTTATGTTTTAATCAAGGTTTAACACTAACCTAAGGTTAGGTTATGTTAGGATAAATCAAGGTTTAACACTTACACAAGGTTAGGTTATGTTAGGAAAAATCAAGGTTAGGTTTAACACTTACGTTAGTAGAAGAGATGGGTCGGCGTACGGGAATGGAGGCTGGTTCCGAGGCAGAGGGCAGGCTACTGGCCCTCAGGTGAGTCACCATCACTGTCATCCACACTTGTCAGGGCCTCCCTGACAAATCCCTCAAAGTCACCATCACTGTCTCTGTCACTATCACTGGCTTGGGCTGGCTTTGGTGGTTTGCGGGCGAAGAACTCGGCAATGCTTTGTTGACGGCTAGTGTTGATGTTGTCGTGATACACCTTGATGTACGGCTCCATAGCCTGCAACAGCTGGGTATTGAAGACTTCATACCGGTTATCGTCAGGGTCGTCGGAAAGGAGGAGCTTCAGTTTCTCTACACACTCGATGGCACCCCTTACATTACCTTGCAATAACTTGTGTTCTTTTCGGGGTGACGCACCGCCTGCCTCTTCACTGACGTCATCATCATCTACCATCTCGTCGGCAGTCACATCAGGATCCCTTATCACCTCCATAATGTCGTCGTTGGTGGTCTCGGAGAAGCCTGCAGCGGTAACACTCTGTGCAGCTTCTCTGGCACGATCCACTGCTACTGCAACAGTCTGAACCTCACCAGTCACAGGTTGACTCTGCCTCCCACCTGGGATACCTTGCAACACATGTCTCCATGTGTGACGAACCGTTGCTACAGACAGCTGATCCCATGCCTCCACCAAGAAGTCCACAGCTTTCTTGATGTTAAAATTCCTCCAAAAGTGTTTCACAAGAACTTCTTGCTGTGCCAACTGTTGGTCCTCGTCCTCGTCTCTCTTGCTATCTGTGTCACCCAGGTTATGCAACTCATCCTTGGTGTTGGTATAGTCGTTCAGGAGCTTAAACTTCTTTGCAGAGAATGCAGCTTTCACATTGCAGATTAATTCTTGGTCCATGGGCTGGATTAATGACGTAGTGTTGGGAGGAAGGAAGACCACTTTTACGTTGGGGTGACGATCCAACAGTAGGGGTGAGTGTCCTGGTGCGTTGTCAAGCAGCAACAAAATCTTGAATGGAACATTCTGTTGCTCACAGAAATTCTTCACGTCGGGAACGAAACAGTCATCAAACCAGGAGAGAGACAGAGTAGAGAACATCCACGCCTTACGTGCGGTCAGCCAGTGGACATTTAGCTTGGTCATGTCCATGTTCTTGTAGGCGTGTGGCTTGCGGGATGTGTGGATCACCGATAACTTGAGTTTACAGGTACCGGAGGCATTGGTGGTAAAACAGACGGTGATGCACTCCTTGTGCAACTTCTGGCCCTGACACTTGCTGGCGGACTTCACAACGAAGGTCTTGGAAGGTAGCTTTTTCCAAAAGTGACCGGATTCGTCCATGTTGAACACCTGGTCATCGGTTTACTGTCCTTCCTCCATAATCTCACTTAAGAACGGAGGAAAATCCCTAGCCGCAACATGGTCAGCACTCGCTTCTTCACCACCAATGTTAATGTTGGTGATCTTGTTCCTCTTCTTAAACCTGTGCAACCACCCAGAGGAAGCATTGAAGGGTTTGGGCTCTGCAATTCCCATCTTACATGACACTGCTGAGTACAGTTCACGTGCGTATTCCTGAACTGAGCACGTGTCGACCGCCATGTTCCTTCTTGCCTGACAAATCAAGTAGCTCACAAGTAATTTTTCTGTCTTGAGAAGCACCTGGTTTTGAAAATACTTGATCATAGAAGCACTTGTAGACTTTGTGATCTTCATGTGCTCCTTTATCTTGGCTGCATCCTTCTTTATCATCCGGATCGTAGATTCGTTCACACCATGCTGGCGCGCCAAATCAACCTGTCTTGTTCCTTTCTCCAACTCTCGGATGATCTTGTACTTCACCTCACAGCTTAGGGCACGTCGTATCTTCTTTGTCTTAGGGCGGCTGGGTCCAGGTGATGCAAGGTTTTTCTGTGGTGGTGGTGGTCTGGTGGCAGCCATTCTTATGGAACAATAGATACCGATATACACGGTGTAGCCGGGAGGGGTGTAACTGACGCGGGTAGGTGAAGGGGCTTCATCGCTCCCACGGGAGGGCTCGACATATTACATTAACCCAATCACAGCTATCGGGAGGTAGGTAAGGATGCGTGGCCCAATCACAGTCCGATACGTCATATGACGTCACCGATAACGCAACAAAGACATACACTGTGCAACTTACTCGCACCGCTTAGCCAACATGGTGGGAGAGATGGCGGGACGTTTAAATCCAAAAATGGCGCTGTGCGAGATGACCGCCAGCTGCTCTCCGCGTATATGAGTAGATGCACTGCGTAAAGTGAACATTCCGATTCTGGCGGGGTACCGCGTAAATGTAGAAACGCGTAAAACTGAAACGAGTAAAACTGAAACGCGTAAAGCGGGGTATTACTGTATATATAATCTGGATTTACGCGGATTTTGTTTACGCGTTTGGTCATTTACGCGGCACCTTGCCAGAATGAAATGTTTTAATTATGCAGTAAATTTAATCATTTATGCTGGTGAAGTATAATTTGTCTATTTACTGAAGATATTTGATTTTAGCTCATAAAATTCATATAGATTACCCGGCCAGAATATAATTTACATTGCTGGAATTCTTATAAGATGGTGATTAATTTAAATATAAACATCCTAAAATTTGCATTAGACATACAAATTTTTTATCTAATTTAAGAATTTTATTAGAAAGAGCAAAAATTTTATCTTTTGTGGAAAATATATGACGTTTATATTCAAATTATTGGCAGTTTTGCAAGGAATCCAGCAATGTCAATTATATTATCCTAACTTTATTCTGAGATATTATTTATTGCTAAACATGAAAGCCTAGTGTTTTTTCCCAACATTTCTCTGGTAGGGAGGGAGGGAGTGAGAGACCCAGCGAGTGTGGGAAGAGGGGGGGGAGTTGAGTCCATTTTTTGAATGGACATTAACTGGCGACTGTATTTCTCTTAAATATTAATTGTGTGTGCATACCATCATGAAATTAAGATGTTATTTTTACTATATTTTTTTTTTACGTTGCCACCAGTTAAAGGAAGTTATTGATGCTGCAACACAAGGTTCTCCTCCCTGTTTGGAATGGACTAATGATGTTTTACAAAAGCAAGTGATGGAATTGTGTCAGGATATGACACTACAGATAAGGAAACAGTCTTCTCAACTGGCCCTCCAGCAGAGCAATGATGAGGTCCTTACAGCTCTCTCACTGCTCCTTCCACCAGGCATCTCCCAACAGGTAAGTCTCTCTCTCTCTCTCTCATTCATGTAGATCCACAATGGAAACTTGGACAATATAAAACCACACAGGAAAAGGGAAACACTGGAGCACCTTAGCTTTAGTCTTTATTCAAGACATCTTCAGAGGCAACTGTATTTATAAGTTGTGGAAAAATCCCTTAAAATTATCACAACCCTCTCCTCAAATGTACTAATTTAATTACTAAAAAGCCATAATCTTGAACATATTAGTGTACTCAATTTGTATTCAAATGTTTTAGCTAAAGGACTAAATAAAAATTATATCCAGTGCAAACTATTTTATTTACAGTATATTAATTTTTTTTAATTAATTAATTAATTATATATACAGTTGGTCCTCATATTACGCGGTTAATGTAACCTGGAGGGTCCCGCGGAAAGTGAGGAACGCGTAAAGTGAACAACATAACATATGGGATTAATTGAAATGGAGTCCAGGCCGATCCCCAAACTCCACTTTTTGACGACAC